>NC_069505.1:379843415-379935915 GCF_027579735.1 Bombina bombina
TATCGATTTGAGTCTCCCGCACTTCTGCTTCCTCACTCAGCTCTCTGTACCATGTGATCACTGCAGTCACGTGACTGCTGTGATGTCAGAGTGTCCTTTAGAGGGATAGAATCTAGCCGCTACCAAGAAGTTAGTGCAAACTGACTGGGGATTACAGTTATGATGATAGTGCTGAGCTGATCTGTGTCTCTGTTCTCTATAGGTAATTAGCAACATATGCTGCACTCATTTCAATAACAGGCTTTTTATACTGCTTGTCATATATGCACACTTTTCTAGGCTTATGTTACTGAACTGCTCCACCATTCAGTTATGTCATCAATGCAAAAGTGTTAAACATGCTGTAGTCCCTCTCTTTTCAAATAGTGCGGAGAGAAGACACAATTTTCTTGCTTTATTTTTAAATTAACATTTTTTTTTTTAAAGTTTCAGCACCAGATATACTTAACAAAACAACAACAAAAAACCAGGGAGTGAACTTATGGGTTAAATAATCAAATTCATTGCTTTTACACATTTGTTATTCATTACATGAAGCCTTTTATGTGTACAGTGAAATGTATGATTGTGTGTGTGTGTATATATATATATATACACACACACACCTACATAAACCTATAAATATATATATTTAATTTTCTATGGCAATGTGTTTTGATTATATTCTCTATCTATCCATCTATCTATCTATCTATCTATCTATCTATCTATCTATCTCTCAATAAGTGCAATCAGTTTGACATTAGAGTGCTAATGTGTATGTATGTGAGTTTGGAGCGCGGCAGTGAGACTGGAGTAGCAGCGAAATTCGAGATTAAATCGCAATTTCCATTTTTATTGAAAAAAAATCGCGATTTTTTTTGGCCATATCGCCCAGCCCTTATATATATATTACATTAACAGCAAGGTAATATATAGATAGCTGTGTTTTGTATTTGTATGTACAAATTTGTGTCCCAACCCAATCTATTATTTAATAAGCTGTTATTGTTTTTATTACAGTATTAATTTTTTATTATTCTTTGAAAGCCAACAGCATTGTTTGAAAAACTAAGCCAGTAGCTATTAATGTATTTGGCATGTTCTCTCTAATTAAGTAGTATAGATTTATGTGATAAAAGAGGACATGCAAATCTTTCTCACTTAAATACACATAACAAGAGTTTTTTGCCTGTGTCTCCCTGCCTCTGTGTATCTCCCTGCCTCTGTATGTGTATCTCCCTGCCTGTGTGTGTGTCTCCCTGCCTCTGTATGTGTGTCTCCCTGCCTCTGTATGTGTGTCTCCCTGCCTCTGTATGTGTGTCTCCCTGCCTGTGTATGTGTGTCTCCCTGCCTGTGTGTGTGTGTCTCCCTGCCTCTGTATGTGTGTCTCCCTGCCTGTGTGTGTGTGTCTCCCTGCCTCTGTATGTGTATCTCCCTGCCTCTGTGTGTCTCCCTGCCTCTGTGTGTCTCCCTGCCTCTGTGTGTGTGTCTCCCTGCCTCTGTGTGTGTATCTCCCTGCCTCTGTGTGTCTCCCTGCCTCTGTATGTGTATCTCCCTGCCTCTGTGTGTCTCCCTGCCTCTGTATGTGTGTCTCCCTGCCTCTGTGTGTGTATCTCCCTGCCTCTGTGTGTGTATCTCCCTGCCTCTGTGTGTGTATCACCCTGCCTATGTGTGTGTATCTCCCTGCCTATGTGTGTGTATCTCCCTGCCTCTGTGTGTGTGTCTCCCTGCCTCTGTATGTGTATCTCCCTGCCTCTGTGTGTCTCCCTGCCTCTGTATGTGTATCTCCCTGCCTCTGTGTGTCTCCCTGCCTCTGTATGTGTGTCTCCCTCCCTCTGTGTGTCTCCCTGCCTCTGTGTGTGTGTCTCCCTGCCTCTGTGTGTGCGTCTCCCTGCCTCTCTGTGTGTGTCTCCCTGCCTCTGTGTATGTGTCTCCCTGCCTCTGTGTATGTGTCTCCCTGCCTCTTTGTATGTGTCTCCCTGCCTCTTTGTATGTGTCTCCCTGCCTCTGTGTGTTTGTCTCCCTGCCTCTGTGTGTGTGTCTCCCTGCCTTTGTGTGTGTGTCTCCCTGTCTCTGTGTATGTGTCTCCCTGCCTCTGTGTGTGTGTGTGTCTTCCTGCCTCTGTGTGTCTCCCTGCCTCTGTGTGTTTGTCTCCCTGCCTCTGTGTGTGTGTGTGTGTCTTCCTGCCTCTGTGTGTCTCCCTGCCTTTGTGTGTGTGTCTCCCTGTCTCTGTGTATGTGTCTCCCTGCCTCTGTGTGTGTGTGTGTCTTCCTGCCTCTGTGTGTCTCCCTGCCTCTGTGTATGTGTCTCCCTGCCTCTGTGTGTGTGTGTGTCTTCCTGCCTCTGTGTGTCTCCCTGCCTTTGTGTGTGTGTCTCCCTGTCTCTGTGTATGTGTCTCCCTGCCTGTGTGTGTGTGTGTCTCCCTGCCTCTGTGTGTTTGTCTCCCTGCCTCTGTGTGTGTGTCTCCCTGCCTCTGTGTGTGTGTCTCCCTGCCTCTGTGTGTGTGTCTCCCTGCCTCTTTGTATGTGTCTCCCTGCCTCTGTGTGTTTGTCTTCCTGCCTCTGTGTGTGTGTCTCCCTGCCTTTGTGTGTGTGTCTCCCTCTCTCTGTGTATGTGTCTCCCTGCCTCTGTGTGTGTGTGTGTGTCTTCCTGCCTCTGTGTGTTTGTCTCCCTGCCTCTGTGTGTTTGTCTCCCTGCATCTGTGTGTGTGTCTCCCTGCCTCTGTGTGTGTGTCTCCCTGCCTCTGTGTATGTGTCTCCCTGCCTCTGTGTATGTGTCTCCCTGCCTCTGTGTATGTGTCTCCCTGCCTCTGTGTGTTTGTCTCGCTGCCTCTGTTTGTGTGTGTCTCCCTGCCTCTGTGTGTTTGTCTCCCTGCCTCTGTGTGTGTGTCTCCCTGCCTCTGTGTGTGTGTCTCCCTGCCTCTGTGTGTTTGTCTCCCTGCCTCTGTGTGTTTGTCTCCCTGCCTCTGTGTGTGTGTGTCTCCCTGCCTCTGTGTGTGTGTCTCCCGCTAGATTTGGAGTTTTGTCGGTATTGAGAGTCCACATAAAGGCTGCGTTAGGCTCCAAAAAAGGAGCGTAGAGCATTTTTAACGCAGCTTCAACTCTCAATACCAGAGTTGCTTACGGACGCGGCCAGCCTCAAAAACGTGCTTGTGCACGATTCCCCCATAGGAAACAATGGGGCTGTTTGAGCTGAAAAAAAACCTAACACCTGCAAAAAAGCCGCATTCAGCTCTTAACGCAGCCCCATTGTTTGCTATGGGGAAACACTTCCTACGTCTGCACCTAACACCCTAACATGTACCCCGAGTCTAAACACCCCTAGCCTTACACTTATTAACCCCTAATCTGCTGCCCCCGCTATCGCTGACACCTGCATTTTATTTTTAACCCCTAATCTGCCGCTCCGTAAACCGCCGTTACTTACATTATCCCTATGTACCCCTAATCTGCTTCCCCTAACACCGCCGACCCCTATATTATATTTATTAACCCCTAATCTGCCCCCCACAACGTCGCAGCCAGCTACCTACAATAATTAACCCCTAATCTGCCGACCGCAAAGCGCCGCCACCTACGTTATCCTTATGTACCCCTAATCTGCTGCCCCTAACACCGCCGACCCCTGTATTATATTTATTAACCCCTAATCTGCCCCCCACAACGTCGCCTCCACCTGCCTACACTTATTAACCCCTAATCTGCCGACCGGAGCTCACCGCTATTCTAATAAATGTATTAACCCCTAAAGCTAAGTCTAACCCTAACACTAAAACCCCCCTAAATTAAATATAATTTACATCTAACGAAATTAATTAACTCTTATTAAATAAATTATTCCTATTTAAAGATAAATACTTACCTGTAAAATAAATCCTAATATAGCTACAATATAAATTATAATTATATTATAGCTATTTTAGGATTAATATTTATTTTACAGGTAACTTTGTATTTATTTTAACCAGGTACAATAGCTATTAAATAGTTAAGAACTATTTAATAGCTAAAATAGTTAAAATAATTACAAAATTACCTGTAAAATAAATACTAACCTAAGTTACAATTAAACCTAACACTACACTATCAATAAATTAATTAAATAAACTACCTACAATTAACCTAACACTTGCATTCTATTGGCTGTTCCGATCAGCCAATAGAATGCGAGCTCAATCTGATTGGCTGATTGGATCAGCCAATCGGATTGAACTTGATTCTGATTGGCTGATTCCATCAGCCAATCAGAATATTCCTACCTTAATTCCGATTGGCTGATAGAATCCTATCAGCCAATCGGAATTCGAGGGACGCCATCTTGGATGACGTCCCTTAAAGGAACCGTCATTCTTCAGTTGGACATCGCCGGAAGAAGATGGGTCCGCGGTGGAGGTCTTCAGGATGGAGCCGGTCGTCATCGGATGAAGATAGAAGATGCCGCTTGGATCAAGATGGTTGCCGGTCCGGATCGCCTCTTCTTCCCGGATAGGATGAAGACTTTGGACCCTCTTCTGGACTTCTTCAGTGGATGTCTAGCCCCCGCTTGGGTTGGATGAAGATATCGGAGCCAGGACCGATCGGTGATACCCGGTGAGGTGAAGACAAGGTAGGAAGATCTTCAGGGGCTTAGTGTTAGGTTTATTTAAGGGGGGTTTGGGTTAGATTAGGGGTATGTGGGTGGTGGGTTGTAATGTTGGGGGGGTATTGTATGGTTTTTTTACAGGCAAAAGAGCTGAACTTCTTGGGGCATGCCCCGCAAAGGGCCCTGTTCAGGGCTGGTAAGGTAAAAGAGCTTTTAACTTTAGTCATTTAGAATAGGGTAGGGCATTTTTTATTTTGGGGGGCTTTGTTGTTAGAGTAGGTGTAATTAGTTTAAAATTGTTGTAATATTTTTCTTATGTTTGTAAATATTTTTTTATTTTTTGTAACTTAGTTCTTTTTTATTTTTTGTACTTTAGCTAGTTTATTTAATTGTATTTATTTGTAGGAATTGTATTTAATTAATTTATTGATAGTGTAGTGTTAGGTTAATTGTAGGTAATTGTAGGTAGTTTAATTAATTAATTTATTGATAGTGTAGTGTTAGGTTTAATTGTAACTTAGGTTAGTATTTATTTTACAGGTAATTTTGTAATTATTTTAACTATTTTAGCTATTAAATAGTTCTTAACTATTTAATAGCTATTGTACCTGGTTAAAATAAATACAAAGTTACCTGTAAAATAAATATTAATCCTAAAATAGCTATAATATAATTATAATTTATATTGTAGCTATATTAGGATTTATTTTACAGGTAAGTATTTATCTTTAAATAGGAATAATTTATTTAATAAGAGTTAATTAATTTCGTTAGATGTAAATTATATTTAACTTAGGGGGGTGTTAGTGTTAGGGTTAGACTTAGCTTTAGGGGTTAATACATTTATTAGAGTAGCGGTGAGCTCCAGTCGGCAGATTAGGGGTTAATAATTGAAGTTAGGTGTCGGCGATGTTAGGGAGGGCAGATTAGGGGTTAATACTATTTATTATAGGGTTAGTGATGCGGATTAGGGGTTAATAACTTTATTATAGTAGCGCTCAGGTCCGCTCGGCAGATTAGGGGTTAATAAGTGTAGGCAGGTGGAGGCGACGTTGTGGGGGGCAGATGAGGGGTTAATAAATATAATATAGGGGTCGGCGGTGTTAGGGGCAGCAGATTAGGGGTACATAAGGATAACGTAGGTGGCGGCGCTTTGCGGTCGGCAGATTAGGGGTTAATAAGTGTAGGCAGATGGAGGCGACGTTAAAGGGGCAGATTAGGGGTTAATAAATATAATACAGGGGTCGGCGGTGTTAGGGGGAGCAGATTAGGGGTACATAAGGATAACGTAGGTGGCGGCGCTTTGCGGTCGGCAGATTAGGGGTTAATAAGTGTAGGCAGATGGAGGCGACGTTGAGGGGGGCAGATTAGGGGTTAATAAATATAATACAGGGGTCGGCGGTGTTAGGGGGAGCAGATTAGGGGTACATAAGGATAACGTAGGTGGCGGTCGGCAGATTAGGGGTTAAAAAATGTATTCGAGTGTCGGCGATGTGGGGGGAACCTCGGTTTAGGGGTACATAGGTAGTTTATGGGTGTTAGTGTACTTTAGAGTACAGTAGTTAAGAGCTTTAGAAACCGGCGTTAGCCCAGAAAGCTCTTAACTACTGACTTGTTTCCTGCGGCTGGAGTTTTGTCGTTAGATGTCTAATGCTCACTTCAGAAACAACTCTAAATACCGGAGTTATAAAAATCCCATTGAAAAGATAGGATACGCAATTTACGTAAGGGGATCTGCGGTATCGAAAAGTCGCGGCTGAAAAGTGAGCGTTAGACCCTATTTTGAGTGACTCCAAATACCGGCGGTAGCCTAAAACCAGCGTTAGGAGCCTCTAACGCTGGTTTTCACGGCTACCGCCAAACTCCAAATCTAGGAGTGTGTGTGTGTCTCCCTGCCTCTGTGTGTGTGTCTCCCTGCCTCTGTGTGTGTGTCTCGCTGCCTCTGTGTGTGTGTCTCCCTGCTTCTGTGTGTGCGTCTCCCTGCCTCTGTGTGTGTGTCTCCCTGCCTCTGTGTGTGTGTCTCCCTGCCTCTGTGTGTGTCTCCCTGCCTCTGTGTGTGTGTCTCCCTGCTTCTGTGTGTGTGTCTCCCTGCCTCTGTGTGTGTGTCTCCCTGCCTCTGTGTATGTGTCTCCCTGCCTCTGTGTATGTGTCTCCCTGCCTCTGTGTATGTGTCTCCCTGCCTCTGTGTATGTGTCTCCCTGCCTCTGTGTATATGTCTCCCTGCCTCTGTGTGTGTGTCTCCCTGCCTTTGTGCGTGTGTCTCCCTGCCTCTGTGTGTGTGTCTCCCTGCCTCTGTGTGTGTGTCTCCCTGCCTCTGTGTATGTGTCTCCCTGTCTCTGTGTATGTGTCTCCCTGCCTCTGTGTGTGTGTCTCCCTGCCTCTGTGTGTGTGTCTCCCTGCCTCTGTGTGTGTGTCTCCCTGCCTCTGTGTGTGTGTCTCCCTGCCTCTCTGTGTGTGTCTCCCTGCCTCTGTGTGTGTGTCTCCCTGCCTCTGTGTATGTGTCTCCCTGCCTCTGTGTATGTTTCTCCCTGCCTCTTTGTATGTGTCTCCCTGCCTCTGTGTGTTTGTCTCCCTGCCTCTGTGTGTGTGTCTTCCTGCCTTTGTGTGTGTGTGTGTCTTCCTGCCTTTGTGTGTGTGTGTGTCTTCCTGCCTTTGTGTGTGTGTCTGCCTGTCTCTGTGTATGTGTCTCCCTGCCTCTGTGTGTGTGTGTGTCTTCCTGCCTCTGTGTGTCTCCCTACCTGTGTATGTGTGTTCCATATATATTTCTAGATAAGTGTCTCTGCTGGATGTAAAGAGTAATTAAATGCTTAAAAAAAATGTCTTCAAAAGCTCATGCAAAAAAGGTTTTGTTTACTGACTTGATTCAGATTTGCTTTGCTGTTATGTTAAAAAAAGATCAGCTGTGCCTGTACTGTCCATTTTTTTTAAAAAAATATTGCAATCCCAGTTAATATGTGTAGCTTAAAAAAGGTTTGTGTAGGGCCAAAATATGAGGGGGGGGGGGCCTTACCACTGGCTTAGTAGCGGGCCCCTAAATTTCTAGTGGCAGCCCTGGTTGCAAGATCATAGTTGGCTGGGCTAGAGGAGGCGTGGCTGGGCCGGTCTATACAAATTTCCAGGGCCGGTCTGATTTCCCAGTCCGGCCCTGTTGGTGCGTGTATGTGTGTATGCATGTGTGTTTTTTAACTATGTGTGTGTGTGTATGTGACAGTGTGTGTGTGTATGTGACGATGTGTGTGTGTGTATGCATGTGTGTATAATGTGTGTGTGTGTATTAATGTATGTGTGTAACTGTGCGTGTATGTATAATGTGTGTTGTGTATGTAAGTAAATATATATATTAGGTTAGTACAATAAAAAAGGTATCATCACATTACTCTGGTATTTTGGAATCTTATTAATATATATTTATTTAGTTTATTTTCAGTGGTATGATTTAGTGGTGAAAATTATTAGTGCTCCCCCCCCAGTTTTGACTGTGGTATCTTATGTGCCCCCCCTATGTATTGTTCCTAGAGTCAAGAGTTATCCAGGAAAACGAAGTAGATGACAGCAGTTAGAAAGTTAAAAAGTCAGTACTTTAATAATAGTCCATTAAAAGTTGTATTCCAGGGAGGAACAAACAAAGTAGAAAAACAGTGCACAGGTAATTATAGACAGTATACGCGTTTCGGCGTGAGCCGTAATCACTACTGATGTACATTCTCAATCAAAAGTGTTTTAAAAAGGGTAAGTTACAACCCCATTGGTTAAAACAAAGAAAAGTTAAACCAATACCCGTGCTGCAAG
The DNA here is from genome assembly GCF_027579735.1 of Bombina bombina. Lineage (NCBI taxonomy): Eukaryota > Metazoa > Chordata > Amphibia > Anura > Bombinatoridae > Bombina > Bombina bombina. The sequence continues at coordinate 379,851,768 of NC_069505.1, forward strand.
ATGAGTACATAGAAAATGCACCCACCTGAATTGCGTTAAATGTTGATTATGCAAAATGTTAGTTAAACAAAAACTTGAAATTTAAAACTTTCAACATTTCTACAAATAGATGCCACAGAAATAAACTCACTTATTTTCGCCACTTAATTACTGATATAATTACAATAGAATGTAAAATAAACAGCAACTCTAAATCACTATTGTGTTCGTGTGGTTATATATTAAAGAGATATCACTCAGTAACAAAGACTAGTAAATTTAGTCTAATCCATTACATTTTGGGATGCCAAACGGACATCAAAAATGATATAGGATGGACTATAACAAAAAGTGCAAAAATGAACCATAGTAAAATTGAGGGATTTTATGGGATTGTTTTTGGGGGGCATGTTAGTGTATTGTATGCATACAACCTAGGTTGATATAAAAACATAAGGTGGAAAATACCAAATACATCAGATCTAAAATATTATGGAATATACATTAAGTATTATGCACCTTAAAGGGATATGTAAAATAAAACTGATCGCATAGACATAAACATAGTGTGAGTATTTGAAATTAATATATATATACAGTAACAGTTCATAATATTACTCATTCCCAATAGTTAATATTATGAACTGTTACTGTATATATATTAATTTCCAATACTCACACTATGTTTATGTCTATGCGATCAGTTTTATTTTACATATCCCTTTAAGGTGCATAATACTTAATGTATATTCCATAATATTTTAGATCTGATGTATTTGGTATTTTCCACCTTATGTTTTTATATCAACCTAGGTTGTATGCATACAATACACTAACATGCCCCCCAAAAACAATCCCATAAAATCCCTCAATTTTACTATGGTTCATTTTTGCACTTTTTGTTATAGTCCATCCTATATCATTTTTGTTGTCCGTTTGGCATCCCAAAATGTAATGGATTAGACTAAATTTACTAGTCTTTGTTACTGAGTGATATCTCTTTATTATATAACCACACAAACACAATAGTGATTTAGAGTTGCTGTTTATTTTACATTCTATTGTAATTATATCAGTAATTAAGTGGCGAAAATAAGTGAGTTTATTTCTGTGGCATCTATTTGTAGAAATGTTGAAAGTTTTAAATTTCAAGTTTTTGTTTAACTAACATTTTGCATAATCAACATTTAACGCAATTCAGGTGGGTGCATTTTCTATTGACTCACCTTGCAGCACGGGTATTGGTTTAACTTTTCTTTGTTTTAACCAATGGGGTTGTAACTTACCCTTTTTAAAACACTTTTGATTGAGAATGTACATCAGTAGTGATTACGGCTCACGCCGAAACGCGTATACTGTCTGTAGTAATTACCTGTGCACTGTTTTTCTACTTTGTTTGTTCCTCCCTGGAATACAACTTTTAATCGACTATTATTAAAGTATCGACTTTTTAACTTTCTAACTGCTGTCATCTACTTCGTTTTCCTGGATAACTTTTGTCTTCAGCCTGTTTTGACAGCAGTTTACCCCATACGAAGTGGCGTTTGTTCCCCATTGGACTGTTCGTGGTGAGTACCGTCCCAACCTTCCTTCTGATTGGCTCTGCATAAAGGGGTGTGTATTGCGGCTACGTCAGAGGCGAACACGTGTAGCGTACACGTCAGGGGGAATCCGAAAAGAAGCCGGCGTCTCCGTTCTATGGTGGCGGTGTGGTCGATGGATGGGGAGAGATGGTAAGTGAGTGCAAGACTTCACTCTATTCCCTCTCCTTTTTACACTCCATATACTTACATTGAGCGACTGCACTGCACTGGAGTATATCTTCAGACACCACCGCATAACACCACCTGAAGAAATATTACCATTACCGGATCGTCCATCATCCGGAGGTTGGGAGGTACATACATGGTTTTGGAGCTGTCAGGTTTGCAGTTTTCATAGCATTGTGTTCCGAGTATGTGATACGCTGTGGGGTATAGCCATATTTCTGGAGTATATGTGTTCTGATTTACAGTTTTACGCATATCTTTACCCCCAAGCATGTGAATATCGGAACACTTGAAGTCCTATATCATTCATACACAGTGAAGTGTATTTGCATAAGCCATATATTTAAGAATACTTTTCTACTGTTTTTAATGGGAACAATATCTAATATACAGAGAAAGCCACGCATAGTGAACATTCAGAACTGCACTTTTCTCTTTTTGTTTTTTTGTTCCTAGAGTCGCCACTGGAAAACACCCTGTACCTACTTTATCATAAATGTTCCTAACAGGTTTCATCCAACCACAGCTATGTTGTACCTTTCACTGATCCCTGTATGTCATGTAAGACATGCTTTATACATTGTGCATTTGCTTTGTTTTGTATTATATTGAAACCAATAAAAAAATATTGTTTAAAAAAAAAAAAAAAACTTCACAAGCATTAAGTTCTGCAGAACAAACTTTTAAACAAGACACAAGTAACGTGGCTAGTACAAATCAACTAGACTTAAATATTGTTGTACAAAAATGATGTACGCTAATTTGATAAAACATACTTTTTGCACATCTCTGGCAAGATTACATATGCGGCGTCGCCCGCAAAACCCAGCGACGCCGGTTTTTACACGATTTTGGTATCACATATACAGCACCGCATATAAATGCGGTACATATATATTTCACCTGTTGCCCGTAATTTTTACTCCCATAAGCTAATATACAGACGCGTCTCAAATCGGTATCACATATTCAGCTCAAGGACTTACGCTGCGAAAATGGAGAAATTTTACTCTATTTTCACCTTGCCACACATAGGCAGGCGCAGCAAGACTTGCGCTGAGTATGTGAGCACGGTAACCCCCTAAAAATAGTAACTAACACCTAATGCATGCGCAATATCTATCTACTTCCTGAAAATAACACCTAATGCATGCGCAATATCTATCTACCTGTCAACCGCCAAACCCCACCGCAATAACTAATAAACTACATTAACCCCTAATCTGCCAACCCCCACATCTCAAAACATCTAATTAACCCCTAATCCGCCAACCCCCACAGCGCTATATACCTAATAAAGTGATTAACCCCTAAACCACCATCACCCCACAATGCAATATACCTTAATAAATTATTAACCCCATACGTCATTCACCCATATTGCAAAGTACCTGTTAAAACTATTAACCTCTAAACCGCCATCCCCCACAACGCAATAAACTTAACCTATTAACCCCTAATCCCCCATTAACCCACATCGCAACAAATCTGATAAATCTATTAACCCCTAATCTGCCAAACCCCCACAACAAAAATAACTAATTAAATTACTACGCCCCTAACCTAACACCCCCTAACCTAACACCCCCTAAATTAACAGCTTTTACCTTAAAAAAATACTAAGTCCCCCCTCTAACAGTAAGACCCCCCCCACCAACCATAATAAAAAAACCTAGCACTAAAAAATCCTAAACTACCGCAATGGGGCATTTGTATGGGCATTCAGCTCTTTTACTGCCCTTAAAATGGCATTCAGCTCTTTTTTAAAGGCCCATTAAATCCCTAATCTAAATTAAGAAAAAAATATAGGATTTCAGTAGCCCTCACCCTATTGGCTGATTTAAATTTGAAGACTCAAATCAGCCAATAGGAATTCAAGTTATCCCATATTTAAAGCGTACCTTGAATTCAATCCTCAGTGTGCGGCGGTGATTGTACAAAGAGGATCTCCACGCTTCATGGCTCCGCGGTCGCTGGTCTTCAATTCCGCGGTCACCGGTCTTCAGTTCTGTACCGACTTGTTCCTAGAAGAATATATCGCCACTTGGAAGAAGACTTCACCGCCAGACTTCAGGAACCGTGAGTACCTATCTGGGGGTTAGACTTAGGCTTTTTTTTTTTATTTTTTTAGATTTGGGATTTAAAAAGAGCTGAATGCCATTTTAAGGGCAGTAAAAAAGATGAATGCCCATACAAATGCCCCTTTAGGGGCAATGGGTAGTTTAGTATTTTTTATTTTGGGGGGTTTGGTGGGTGGGGGCTTTACTGTTAGAGGGGGGACTTAGTATATTTTAAGGTAAAAGAGCTTTTTAAGTTAGGGCAATGCCCTACAAAAGGCCCTTTTAAAGGGACACTAAACACCTGCTGCAAATTCTGCAAACTACCTTCTGCTGTCAATCATAAATATAATTCATATCTAGTAATCAAGGATGTGTATGCACTCTGCGCAGTTTACCCCCAGTATGATCAAGATAATGTTGTCAAACAGAATGCTGATACTGCTCTCAATGCTGCTATGTTTGCAGCCATATTGTAACGCATGTTTTACTCACAGACACAGCAGTCATGTGATGCACACTCTTATTTATCCAGTTTAGAGGAGGATTATCAGAACACTCGCTCACTGTGGAGCTGAGCTAGTGCTACATTAGCTGTATATATTATTATATTTATCTTATGTGCCTCATATAAAAAAACATTCAGTTTGTGAAGGCATTATAATAGAAGCACTGTCACTTTTTTTCAATATTAATTACATCTGCACTATTGACTGCAGCACAGGAATGTCAAACCTCCGTGAACGGTTGTAAATTCTCTTAGCAAATTACTACGGAGGGGAAGAAGGGGAGGGGGCATGTTCCTTAGAAGATAGCTGCTGAAAAACTAACACTGAAAACATTAGTTATTTACTTATTCAGCAGAGCTGCTATCTTCCAAGGAACATGCCCCCTCCCCTTCTTCCCCTCCGTAGTTTGCTAAGAGAATTTACAACCGTTCACTGAGGTTTGACATTCCTGTGCTGCAGTCAATAGTGCAGATGTAATTAATATTGGAAAAAAAAGTGTCAGTGCTTTTATTATAATGCCTTCACAAACTGAATGTTTTTTTTATATGAGGCACATAAGATAAATATAATAATATATACAGCTAATGTAGCACTAGCTCAGCTCCACAGTGAGCGAGGGTTCTGATAATCCTCTGACTTTATTAATAAAAGTATATGCCATGTGATGATGTGCATCACGTGACTGCTGTGCCCGTGTGGCAATATGGCGGCATACATAGCTTTACCAAGTACTGGATCAGCAGTTTGATTGAAGACAATCTAATTGAACTGTTTGAGGTAAACTGACCCTCAAGAATAGAAATTCATGCGTAGTTTGTTATTATTAATCAGTATAAGTTAGTTTAAAGGATTTTTTGAAGGTGTTATAGGTCCCTTTAAGGGCTATTTGTAGTTTAGCATTAGATTAGGGGGTGTTTTTATTTTGGGGGGCTTTTTTATTTTCATAGGGATTAGATTAATTTTTTGATACTTGGGGGGGATAGTGAAATACGGCAGGGACAATGGAATTATTACTGCTAATATGTCAGAATATTTGATTCCTGATTGGCCTGTGACTGCCGTGTTTCACTATTTCCCCAAGATACATAAGAACCCCCTAAATCCCCCGGGACGCCCCATTGTGGCAGGTATAGGGTCTCTTAATGAAACTCTATCAGAACTGGTGGACATGTATCTACAACCACTTTTTTAGCACTTCCCAGCTACATCTAAGACACAACGTCCTTTATTAAACAAATACAAGGGGTCCAGTGGAAATCTAATTATACTTTGGTTTCGATGGATGTCTCCTCGTTATACACGTCAATTCCCCATGACAAGGGCTTAGAAGTACTTGAATTTTTTCTAAGGCACAGGTCAAATTAAGATGAGGCCACAATATCCTTTTTGCTTATGGCCAACGAGTACTTGCTTACTCACAATTTTTTCCTCTTTGAGGGTCGTTTCTATCTCCAAAGATGTGGAACAGCTATGGGCGCTAAATTTGCGCCATCATATGCCAACCTTTTTCTAGGTTGGTGGGAGCTCTTCCACATCTTTGGAGATAGAAACCCTTTCCGCAAGAACATCGCCTATTATGGGCGTTACATTGATGACTTGGTATTTGTTTGGGAAGGTGGCAACGATTCCATCAATTCCTTTCATCATTATGTGTCACATAACAAGCTGAACCTTAGTTTCACAATTGAATTTAGTATGGAATCTTTAAATTTTTTGGACGTGACAATGAGACCAATTGGTGAGGTTATTCAGGTAGAATTATACAGTAAACCCACTTCGGGTAATAGTATTCTTAAGTACGATTCTTGCCATCCTTCACACCTTCTTAAATCTATTCCTAAAAGTGAACTCATTAGGGTGAAACGTAATTGTTCAGATCCCATTATTTACGAACAAAAAGCAGTTGATACCATGGAGAGATTAAGATTACGTGGATATCCTAAAGCAGTATTAGCACAAGCAAAAATGGATGTAGATAAAGTTTCTAGGTCTGAATTGCTGACCTATAAAAAAGATAAAAAAGATAGCAATAAGAGAAGGTATTCCTCTACTCCAATTTTTACCACACCATACAGTATTGAATATGGAAAAATCTGTAAACTGATAAAACAGAGTCTACCTATATTGCAGAACGATGAAAAGTTGAGTCAGGTCATAAAGGGGGGATGCTAATTTGTGTTGCGTAAAGCAAAAACTCTGAGAAATATACTATCACCTTCCATGTTGCCTAGAGTAACGAGTGGTACATGGCTACAAAAACGCAATGGTTGCTACAGATGTAATGCCTCTCGATGTAAGACATGCTCGCACATTATTCAGGGTAACATTCGTAGATCGGAAGCACTTGACAAAGTATGCAACATATATATTTTATCAACTGTAATAGTACCCACGTAGTTTACCTTCTGACATGTCAAGGATGCAATATCCAATACATAGGGAGTACCAAGAGGTCCTTGAAGGACCGGGTCATGGAGCATCTCAGATCTATTGAGGATCCAGAGTCAAAAACCCCCATAGCTAAACACTTTAGACACAATCATAATTCGGACAGTGCACTACTTAAGGTTCAGGGTATTGATTTTATACCTAGGCATCCCCGGGTGGTGATAGGGAAAAGAAACTAGATGAAAGAGAGGTTTTCTTGATTCTCCACCTCAAAACCAGGGTACCTATGGGTTTAAATTCCAGAATGGATGTCAACATGTTCATTCAACATTGATAAATTCATAACATTTTATAGAATTTAAATTTGCATACTTTAGTAAAAATACATTGTACAAATACACATTTCATGACATTTTAAATGTTAAAGAGATATAGAAAGGTTTGGATATCTCAGGAAATATATATTTAGATGCAGATAGGGGACAACACCTTTTACAATTTTATTTGTACTCTGCTCTATATAATTTTTTCTTTCCTTTTCCAATTTAATATTGTTAGCATTTATAATTTATGTGTTATTTATTTACAATTTGGTATAAAACAAATACAATAAATTACTCAGTCATTTTATGTTTTTGGATAGAGTTGCTTCATTAATTTTGAGATGTGACACATTTAGCTCAGGGGTTAATATGTAGTATGTTAATTGATGTTTACTCATTGGATGTAATTCTGTTTATAATGAGCACCTTCACCACCTGTTCTCTATCAGTGAACAAGTGCCCCAGAGGCATGAAACGCGTATGATGTCACAGGAGGGTGATGTTCTCCCTGCTTTCCTGTTCTATACATGATTTTATCGAGCTGCTGTATGTGGTTTATGTTTTTAACTACGCTAACCAAATAAAGGACTGTTTTTACCTATCCCATATTTGGAGTGCCGAGGAGTTTCTTGTTTTCTCCTTTATTTTTTGAAAATTTGGTTTATTATTTTATATAATGTTAGACTTTTATATTTTTGTAATCTTAAATTAATTTAATCTTAGTATTTTTATTTTTAAGTAATGTTAGCTTTTTTATTTTAATTGTAATTTAGTATTTTTTAATTTAGGTAAATGGGGTTAATTTAGGGGATTAGGTTAGGGGGCTTTGCAATTTAAATAGTTTTTTGCACTGTGGGGGTTTGGCGGCTTAGAGGTTAATAGTTTTATAAGGATTATTGTGTTGTGTGCGTTTGGCGGTTTAGGGGTTATTAGTTTTATTAGGGGTTAATAGATTTATAAGGTTTGTTGCGATGTGGGTTAATGGAGGATTAGGGGTTAATAGTTTTAATAGGTACTTTGCGAAGTGGGTTAATGGCAGATTAAGGGTTAATAGTTTTAATAGGGACTTTGTGATGTGGGTGAATGGCGGATTAGGGGTTAATACATTTATTAGGTAGTTTGCGATGTTGGGGTTGGCGGATTTAGGGGTTAATACTTTGGGTTTATTTTTGGGAGGCGGGTTAGACTTTTATGGAAGATTTTACTTTTTTTATTTTCTTAGGCGCCGCCAGTTTCTAAAGTGCCGTAAGTCACTGGCGACTCAAGAAATTTGTAGGTACTCTAATTTCTGGACATCGCTAGTTTATCCGACTTACGACGCTTTTCTCCAACATTGGTGTGTCCGGTCCACGGCGTCATCCATTACTTGTGGGAATATTCTCTCCCCCTACAGGAAATGGCAAAGAGCACAGCAAAAGCTGCCCATATAGGCCCTCCTCGGGCTCCGCCCCCCAGTCATTCTCTTTGCCGCTCTGAACAAGTAGCATCTCCACGGAGATGGTGAAGAGTATGTGGTGTTTAGTTTTAGTTTTTTATTCTTCTATCAAGAGTTTGTTATTTTAAAATAGTGCCGGTTTGTACTATTTACTCTAAAACAGAAAGGGATGAAGAGTTCTGTTTAAAAGAGGAGTATGATTTTAGCAGCAGTAACTAAAATCAATTGCTGTTCCCACGCAGGACTGTTGAGCCCAGAGAACTTCAGTTGGGGGGAACAGTTTGCAGACTTTTCTGCTCAAGGTATGACTAGTCCATTTTCTAACAAGACTGTGTAATGCTAGAAGACTGTCATTTTCCCTCTTTAGGATCGGTAAGCCATTTTCTTAGACTCTTAACAGAATGAAGGCTTATTATGGGCTATATACTGGTGATACTCTTATGGGCTAAATCGATTGCTTTATTTAAGTTTTTTATGAGATTTGAAGTGATTTTCAAAACTTTTAGTGTTTGGGAACGTTTTTAGGCGCCAGGCAGTAGTTTAGTCACCTTCCCAGTCAGGAAGGGCCTTTCACTATAGTAGGCAAAGCCTCATTTTCGCGCCATAATTGCGCAGTTTCTTTTGGATGCAGTGCATGCAGCTTCATGTGAGAGGGTCTGGTGGTCATTGAAAACGTTCCTGGAAGGCTTAATTTGGTATCGTATAACCCCCAAGGACAGGTGAAGTCGCAGCAAACGCTGTGGCTGGGACTGTAGTGGGGTAAAAATTGCTAATTGAATAAACAGCTCCGGTTTCATCATTTAAGGGGTTACAAGCTTGAAAATTGGGGTGAAATACTTTTAAAGCATTAAGACACTAGGGTGAAAATTTGGTAAAGATTGGATATTTACTTCATAGTTTTTCACACATTCAGAAATAAAGTGTGCTCTGTTTAACATTTAAAGAGACAGTAACGGTTTTGTTTAAAAACGTTTTTTTGCATTATTAGCCTGTTTAAGCCTGTCTAACATGTCTGTACCTTCAGAACATGTTCTGTATGTATGGAGGCCAAGGTGGTCCCCCCTTCAAATGTATGTGATAATTGTGCCATGGCGTCCAAACAAAGTAAGGACAGTACTGTCACATTTAATAAGGTTGCCCAAGATGATTCCTCAAATGAAGGTAGTGGGGATAGTTCTTCATCCTCTCCTTCTGTGTCAATACCAGTTATGCCTGCGCAGGCGACCCCTAGTACATCTAGCGCGCCAATGCTTGTTACTATGCAACAATTAATGGCAGTAATGGATAATTCCATAGCTAATATTTTATCCAAAATGCCAGCATTTCAAAGAAAGTGTGATTGCTCAGTTTTAAATACAGTGGAGCAAGAAGGCGCTGACGATAATTTATCCGTCATACCCTCACACCAGTCAGAAGTGGCAGTGAGGGAGGGTTTGTCGGAGGGAGAACTTTCTGATTCAGGTAGAATTTCTCAACAGGCAGAACCTGATGTTGTGACGTTTAAATTTAAGTTAGAGCATCTCCGCGCATTACTTAAGGAGGTACTAACTACACTGGATGATTGTGACTCTTTGGTCATTCCAGAAAAATTGTGCAAGATGGACAAATTCCTAGAGGTCCCGGTGCACCCTGATGCCTTTCCGATACCTAAAAGGGTGGCGGACATAGTGACTAAGGAGTGGGAGAGACCAGGCATACCTTTTGTCCCACCTCCTATATTTAAGAAATTGTTCCCCATGGTCAACCCAAGGAAGGACACATGGCAAACAGTCCCTAAGGTTGAGGGGGCAGTTTCTACGCTAGCCAAACGCACGACTATTCCCATTGAGGACAATTGTGCTTTCAAAGATCCTATGGATAAAAAATTGGAGGGTTTGCTTAAGAAGATTTTTGTTCAGCAAGGTTACCTCCTCCAACCAATTTTGTGCATTATTCCTGTCACTACGGCGGCGTGTTTCTGGTTCGATGAACTAGAAAAGTCGCTCAATAAGGAGACTCCATAGGAGGAAGTCATGGACAGAATTCACGCACTTAAGTTAGCTAATTCCTTTATTTTAGATGCCGCTTTGCAATTAGCGAGATTAGCGGCGAAAAATTCAGGGTTTGCAATTGTGGCGCGCAGAGCGCTCTGGCTAAAGTCTTGGTCGGCGGATGTATCTTTCAAGACAAAATTGCTTAATATCCCTTTCAAAGGTAAGACCCTTTTTGGGCCTGAATTGAAAGAAATTATTTCAGACATCACTGGGGGGAAGGGCCATGCCCTCCCACAGGATAGGCCTTTCAAGGCTAAGAATAAGTCCAATTTTCGTTCCTTTCGTAATTTCAGGAACGGACCGGCTTCTAACTCTGCAGCCTCTAGACAAGAGGGTAACGCTTCCCAGGCTAAGCCAGCTTGGAAACCAATGCAAGGCTGGAACAAGGGTAAACAGGCCAAGAATCCTGCTGCTGCTACCAAGACAGCATAATCATAAAGGGGTAGCCCCCGATCCGGGACCAGATCTAGTAGGGGGCAGACTCTCTCTCTTTGCTCAGGCTTGGGTAAGAGATGTTCCGGATCCCTGGGCACTAGAAATAGTCTCTCAGGGTTATCTTCTAGAATTCAAGGAACTTCCTCCAAGGGGAAGGTTCCACATGTCTCGCTTATCTTCAGACCAAATAAAGAGACAGGCATTCTTACATTGTGTAGAGGACCTGTTAATGATGGGAGTGATACACCCAGTTCCATCAGTGGAACAAGGTCAGGGGTTTTACTCAAACCTGTTTGTAATTCCCAAAAAAGAGGGAACTTTCAGACCAATTCTGGATTTAAAAATTCTAAACAAGTTTCTCAGAGTTCCATCGTTCAAAATGGAAACCATTCGAACAATTTTAGCCACAATCCAGGAGGGTCAATATATGACTACCGTGGATTTAAAGGATGCGTACCTACATATTCCTATCCACAAAGATCATCATCAGTTCCTAAGGTTCGCCTTTCTGGACAAACATTACCAGTTCGTGGCTCTCCCATTCGGCTTAGCCACTGCTCCCAGAATTTTCACAATGGTGCTAGGGTCCCTTCTGGCGGTTCTAAGACCAAGGGGCATTGCAGTGGCACCTTATCTGGACGACATTCTAATTCAAGCGTCGTCTCTTTCCAAGGCAAAGGCTCATACAGACATTGTTCTAGCCTTTCTCAGATCTCACGGGTGGAAGGTGAACGTAGAAAAGAGTTCCCTGTCTCCGTCAACAAGAGTTCCCTTTTTGGGAACAATAATAGATTCTTTAGAAATGAAGATCTTCCTGACAGAAGTCAGAAAGTCAAAGCTTCTACACGCTTGTCAAGTTCTTCACTCTATTCTGCAGCCTTCCATAGCTCAGTGCATGGAAGTAGTAGGATTGATGGTTGCAGCAATGGACATAGTTCCTTTTGCTCGAATTCATCTAAGACCATTACAACTGTGCATGCTCAATCAGTGGAATGGGGACTATGCAGACTTGTCTCCTCAGATTCAAGTAGACCAGATAACCAGAGATTCACTCCGTTGGTGGTTGACTCAGGATCACCTGTCTCAGGGAATGAGTTTCCGCAGACCAGAGTGGGTCATTGTCACGACCGACGCCAGTCTATTAGGCTGGGGCGCGGTCTGGGATTCCCTGAAAGCTCAGGGTCTATGGTCTCGGGAAGAGTCTCTTCTCCCGATAAACATCCTGGAACTGAGAGTGATATTCAATGCTCTCCGGGCTTGGGCTCAACTAGCGAAGGCCGGATTCATAAGATTTCAGTCAGACAACATGACGACTGTAGCTTACATCAACCATCAGGGAGGAACAAAGAGTTCCTTGGCGATGAGAGAGGTATCCAAGATCATCAAATGGGTGGAGGATCACTCCTGCCATCTATCTGCAATTCACATCCCAGGAGGCGGATTATCTGAGTCGTCAGACTTTCCATCCGGGGGAGTGGGAACTCCACCCGGAGGTCTTTGCCCAGTTAACCCAATTATGGGGCATTCCAGACATGGATCTGATGGCGTCTCGTCAGAACTTCAAGGTTCCTTGCTACGGGTCCAGATCCAGGGATCCCAAGGCGACTCTAGTGGATGCATTAGTGGCGCCTTGGTCGTTCAACCTAGCTTATGTGTTTCCACCGTTTCCTCTCCTTCCCAGGCTCGTAGCCAGGATCAAACAGGAGAAGGCCTCGGTGATTCTGATAGCTCCTGTGTGGCCACGCAGGACTTGGTATGCAGACCTTGTGAATATGTCATCGGCTCCACCATGGAAGCTACCTTTGAGACAGGATCTTCTAGTACAAGGTCCATTCGAACATCCAAATCTAGTTTCTCTGCAGCTGACTGCTTGGAAATTGAACGCTTGATTTTATCCAAGCGTGGGTTTTCAGATTCAGTGATAGATACTTTGGTTCAGGCCAGGAAACCTGTGACTAGAAAGATTTACCATAAAATATGGAAAAAATATATCTGTTGGTGTGAATCCAAGGGATTCTCCTGGAGTAAGATTAAAATTCCTAAGATTCTCTCCTTTCTCCAAGAGGGTTTGGATAAACGGTTGTCAGCGAGTTCTCTAAAAGGACAGATTTCTGCTTTATCTGTTTTGTTACACTAACGACTGGCAGCTGTGCCAGATGCACAAGCTTTTGTACAGGCTTTGGTCAGAATCAAGCCAGTTTATAGACCCATGGCTCCTCCTTGGAGTCTAAATTTAGTTCTTTCAGTTCTTCAAGGGGTTCCGTTTGAACCTTTTACATTCCATAGATATCAAGTTACTATATTGGAAAGTTCTGTTTTTGGTTGCTATTTCTTCTGCTAGAAGAGTTTCTGAATTATCTGCTTTGCAGTGTGATCCACCCTATCTGGTGTTCCATTCAGATAAGGTTGTTTTGCGTACTAAACCTGGTTTTCTTCCAAAAGTAGTTTCCAACAAGAATATTAACCAGGAAATAGTTGTTCCTTCTCTGTGTCCGAATCCAGTTTCAAAGAAGGAACGTTTGTTACACAATTTAGATGTGGTCAGTGCTTTAAAGTTCTATTTAGACGCAACAAAGGATTTCAGACAAACTTCATCTTTGTTCGTCGTTTACTCTGGTAAGAGGAGAGGACAAAAAGCTACTGCTACCTCTCTTTCTTTTTGGCTGAAAAGCATCATCCGATTTGCTTATGAGACTGCCGGAAGGCAGCCTCCTGAACGAATCACAGCTCACTCTACTAGGGCTGTGGCTTCCACATGGGCCTTCAAGAACGAGGCTTCTGTTGATCAGATATGTAGGGCAGCGACTTGGTCTTCTCTGCACACTTTTGCCAAATTCTACAATTTTGATACTTTTGCTTCTTCGGAGGCTATTTTTGGGAGAAAGGTTTTGCAAGCCGTGGTGCCTTCTGTTTAGGTAACCTGATTTGCTCCCTCCCTTCATCTGTGTCCTAAAGCTTTGGTATTGGTTCCCACAAGTAATGGATGACGCCATGGACCGGACACACCAATGTTGGAGAAAACAGAATTTATGCTTACCTGATAAATTACTTTCTCCAACGGTGTGTCCGGTCCACGGCCCGCCCTGGTTTTTTAATCAGGTTTGAAAAATTTCTCTCTCTATACACTACAGTCACCACGGCACCCTATAGTTTCTCATTTTTTTCTCCTAACCGTCGGTCGAATGACTGGGGCTATATGGGCAGCTTTTGCTGTGCTCTTTGCCATTTCCTGTAGGGGGAGAGAATATTCCCACAAGTATTGGATGACGCCGTGGACCGGACACACCGTTGGAGAAAGTAATTTATCAGGTAAGCATAAATTCTGTTTTTTGGACTGCCAGCGCCGTATAAGATGTGCGAGGTGAAATTACGGGCGGCGCGGGTTTCAGCAGTTGCGCTGAAGTTTGCGCCACATATGTAATCTCGCCCCTCATGTGGGAACTATGTGTGTTTAAATTCCAAAAAAGGCTAAAGGGACACTAAACCCAAATTATTATTTTTTTCACGATTCAGATAGAGCAGCAATTTTAAGCAACTTTCTAATTTATTCCTATTATCAAATTTTCTTCGCTATCTTTATTTGAAAAAGAAGGCATCTAAGGCTAAGGAGCCAGACAATTTTTGGTTTAGAGCACTGGACAGCACGTGTTTAATGGTGGATGCATTTATCCACCAATCAGCAAGAACAACCCAGGTTGTGAACCAAAAATGGGCTGGCTTCTAAACTTACATTCTTGCTTTTCAAATAAAGATATCAAGAGTACAAAGAAAGATTGAAAATAGGAGTAAATTAGAAAAAAGGGTTCAGTGTCCCTTTAAGTACATAAAGTTCCAGTGTGAGTGACACAAAAATCACATGCTCTAAAGAATTATAACATGTCATGTTCCCACTACAATGTCCCTTTAAAGGGATGAGAAAGTAAAAATTAAACTTGCATGATTTAGATAGAGCATGTCATTTAAAGACACTTTTAAATTCACTTCTGTTATCAAATGTACTTTGTGCTCACAGTATTCTTTGTTGAAAAGAATATGTACCTATCCTCCACAGCAGCAATGCACTACAGGGAGCTAGCTGGTGATAGGAGGATACACACATTTGTCTCTTGTCATTGGCTCCCCAGATGTTACCCACTAGCTCTAAGTAGTGCATTGCTGCTCTGGAGCTTACTTTAAACTATGCATTTAATCCATTTGCAGGTGAAGCATAACTAGATATTCTCAGTGCACCAGCATTTTATATACTGCAGCTGCTCAGGGCACCAGTGGGGCTTGTATCATGTCAGCAATTAAACTAAATCATTACCAGATGGTGCAAACACCTTAGGCTCTCTGAGCAAGTGCTGTGTTTAAAATGCTGGTGCACAGTGCATACTTAAATACACTTTTGAAACAGCTATAGCTTTTATTAGTAGCATTTTTGCTAATGCATGTATATTACAAATTTTTTTTAATTGAAATAGAAAATATATGAGAAAACGATGGAGTAACGCTTGTGTAAAAATAAATTACTTTACTAAACATAGCATGTAAGATTTATTATTAAAAAAATATATATATTTTTCATGCTTTTTAGCACTTTCCTTAAAAAAAAGCAAGTTAGATAACGTAGGCTTTCTTTTAAATGGATAGCAATGCTAATCTCTATACTTCTTTGCTTTTTGCTGTGGACTGTAATGATCAGCATGTAAGCTCTGGCATCTGTTTATTTTCTGCTCAAGGCCACTAGTTTGTCTTTATTTTTTGCTGCCAACAATTCAGAATGGTAAAATTAAAGGGACATGGAACTCATTAGCACAGCCCCAGAATACTTACCAGTCAGTGCCCATGTCAGTGCAGAGATTAGAACTTTTTTTATTACACTGCTCACTGGGATGCACCTTTAACCCCTTAATGACCACAGCACTTTTCCATTTTCTGTCCGTTTGGGACCAGGGCTATTTTTTACATTTTTGCGGTGTTTGTGTTTAGCTGTAATTTTCCTCTTACTCATTTACTGTACCCACACATATTATATACCCTTTTTCTCGCCATTAAGTGGACTTTCAAAATCTAACATTATTTTCATCATATCTTATAATTTGCTATAAAAAAAATGCAAAATATGATGAAAAAATGGAAAAAAAACACTTTTTCTAACTTTGACCACCAAAATCTGTTACACATCTACAACCACCAAAAAACACACATGCTAGATAGTTTCTAAATTTTGTCCTGAGTTTAGAAATACCCAATGTTTATATGCCCCTTGCTTTTTTTTGCAAGTTATAGGGCAATAAATGCAAGTAGCACTTTGCTATTTCCAAACCACTTGTTTTCAAAATGAGCGCTAGTTACATTGGAACACTGTCAGAAATCCCTGACTAACCCTTGACATGTATATATTTTTTTTAGAAGACAACCCAAAGAATATATTGATCTAGACCCATTTTGGCATATTTCATGCCACCATTTCACCGCCAAATGCGATTAAATAAAAAAAAAAAGTTCACTTTTTCAAAAACTTTAGGTTTCTCACTGAAATTATTTACAAACAACTTATTCAATTATGGAATAAATGGTTGTAAATGCTTCTCTGGGATCCCCTTTGTTCATAAATAACAGACATATATGGCTTTGGCTTTTTGGTAATTATTATGCCCAGCAGTGAATGGGTTAATTAGGGAGCATGTAGGGTTCATTTTAGCTTTAGTGTAGTAGACAACCCCAAGTATTAATCTAGGCCCATTTTGGTGCATTTCACCGCCAAATGTGATCAAATTAAAAAAAACGTTAAATTTTTCACAACTTTAGGTTTCTCACTGAAATTATTTACAAACAGCTTGTGCAATTATGGCACAAATGGTTGTAAATGCTTCTCTGAGATCCCCTTTCTTCAGGAATAGCAGACATGTATGGCTTTGGCGTTGCTTTTTGGTAATTAGAAGGGCGCTAAATGCCGCTGCACACCACATGTGTATTATGCCCAGCAGTGAAGGGGTTAATTAGGGAGTTTGTAGGGTTAATTTTAGCTTTAATGTAGTGTAGTAGACAATCCAAAGTATTGATCTAGGCCCATTTTGGTATATTTCATGCCACCATTTCACCGCCAAAAGCGATCAAATAAAAAAAAATTGTTCACTTTTTCACAAACTTTAGGTTTCTCACTAAAATTATTTACAAACAGCTTGTGCAATTATGGCACAAATGGTTGTAAATGCTTCTCTGGGATCCCCTTTGTTCAGAAATAGCAGACATATATGGCTTTGGCGTTGCTTTTTGGTAATTAAAAGGCCACTAAATGCTGCTGCGCATCACACATGTATTAAGCTAGCAGTGAAGGGGTTAATTAGGTAGTTTGTAGGGAGCTTGCAGGGCTTTAGTGTAGAGATCAGCCTCCCACCTGACACATCACACCCCCTGATCCCTCCCAAACAGCTCCCTTCCCTCCCCCACAATTGTCCCTGCCATCTTAAGTACTGGCAGAAAGTCTGCCAGTACTAAAATAAAAGGAATCTTTGAATATTTTTTTAAGCATATTTACATATGCTGCTATGTAGGATCCCCCCTTAGCCCCCAACCTCCCTGATCCCCCCCAAAACAGCTCTCTAACCCTCCCCCTCTGCCTTATTGGGGGCCATCTTGGGTACTGGCAGCTGTCTGCCAGTAACAGAATAAGTGTGCAACAGAGTGACACACAACCGGGCGCTAACTTAAAATATAAGGAATAAATGAAGCCTAGATATCAAATAGTACTAAATGACACAATATACATCCCCTAGTACATAAAAAAATTACAATCATGTAAATAATTCAATGGGTTTTTTAAATAAATACTTCAGTCCATCCTATGTAAAAAAGATCTTATATATATATATAGTCCGTTTCAATTAATTACTTACAGTCTTTGCATGTCAAGAGTATCAAATAATATATTAATCAAAATAAGGTAAACGGTCGCTGCTCCTCCAAAATAGGGGTAGACTCCAGAGTCCCCAACAAGATAAACTGTAAACGATAAAAGGGAAAGAGCGCAGACTCAAGTGCAGTATTTAAAGTTTATTCAAGCAACAGACGAATAACAAATTGAACACTCACAAGATGGTGCATAAGTCTATGCATATAGTAGCCGACTGCTATGTCCTAAAAGCCGATCCCTTATAGCGGTACTTCCAGGGATGTATGACAGGTCAGTTCACTTTGCCGGCTTTACAAACGAACACACCCGCTCTGCAGTCGCGGGGTAAATTACGTTTCCTATAGCCGTCTGAAGGAGTGCTGGATCACTGACAACTCCTGGACTACGGATCCCGCCGGGGATCAAAAAAGCTAAGCAAATTCTACGCGTTTCGTCTCGTATCGTCGAGACTTTGTCAAGAATGCTTAGCTGGACTTCTTTACTCATTATATACCCATGGTGGGATAAAAATAATTGATCCCAACTAATTAATATGTATTGTATGTAAGGGTATATAAAGAGCACAGAATATCGGACAGTAATCCAATTATAAATACATAGTAATTGATTAAAACATTTTCTAAAAAATGGCATTAAATATAGCAGCAAAAATATCTAGTTCTATATTAATAATACAACATTTCCAATTAATACATCTACACGAAATTTATAATGTATATAAAAGGCTAAAAGACATAAACACAAATTAATAATACTCCAAAATAAATATATATATGTAATTGTTAAAATACATAAAACCACCACAACGATTAAATATCATAAAATAACTTGTTGATTTCATAAAAAAGCCTGGATGTCTAGTTCTATATTTAACCCTTTGGGTTCCAGACAGTCTAGAGTTTTTATCCAAAAGGTTTCCCTTTGCCTTAACTTCAACAATCTGTTAGTATCCCATTTATCTGGTGCAACCCATTCTATAATTTTAATACTAAGTTCATTAGGGTTCTGATTGTGACAAACTTTAAAATGATAAGATACACTATGATTATCGAAACCTGACTCTATGTTCCTAATATGTTCTCTCAATCTATACTTTATTTTTCTTTTTGTTCTTCCTACATAGATTTTGCCACATTTACAAGTGAGTAGGTATACTACATACGTAGAGTGGCAAGTACATCTATATTTGCATTTGTAAGTGTGATTTCCATCTGAGTTTGAGAAACTAGTATGTTGTGCATCTATGAGAGGACACATGACACACTCTATAGCTTTACAAGGATACAGCCCTACTTGTCCCCCACACCAATTAGTCAATGTTCCATTATTTGCTTTATGTCTAAGTTTAGTGGGAGCTAGATAATTTTTAATATCCTTGCTTTTTTTGAAAATAACCTCTGGTTTATCCCCTAAAACATTATGAAGCACAGGATCTAATTTTAATACTTCCCAGTGTTTGCCCAAGATTCTTTTGATTTGTTGATGTTGATTATTATATCTAGTAATAAATTTAACATTCCCTTCTTCATAGTTATTCCTAACTTTACTCTTATTTTGTCCTTTTATAAGTTGTGTCCTGTCCATTTGCAGGACCTTTGCTTTCGCATTGTCTAGTAGTTGTTTATCATATCCTTTTTCCAAAAAAAATTTTGTCAAATGTTCAGCTTCATTATTAAAATCTTCTAAGTAAGTACAGTTGCGTCGAATTCTTTGGTACTGTCCCAGTGGTACATTGTTCTTCCACTGTTTATAATGCCCACTTTTTGCGTTAAGTAAACTATTTCTATCAGTGGGTTTGTGAAAGTTCTTTACACACACTTTATTAGTTTGTGCATCGTGATATAATACCAGATCTAAAAAAGGAATTGATTCAGGGGAACTCTCATATGTAAATTTCAAATTATAAATATTAGAATTCATATGAGCTATAAAATCTTTAATTTGATCTTTTGGACCCTGCCAAATAATTACAATATCGTCTATGTATCTAAAATACTTTAAAAGATTGTTATAAAAAGGATTATTGTTCCAAATAAAATTATTTTCAAATATAGACATATATATATTTGCATATGATGGGGCAAATGTAGTCCCCATCGCAGTACCCTGTATTTGTTGATAATAAATGCCTTCAAATAAAAAATAATTGTGTGTAAGAACAAATAAAATAGCATCTTCAATAAATTTCCTTTGTAATGTAGGTAAATGAGTGTTCATTAAAGATTCTCTAATAGCTGCTATCCCTTTGGAATGAGGAATGCAGGTATAAAGAGCCGCTGCATCGCAGGTTATCCATATATAGTTTTCATTCCATTCTATTCCTTCCATCTTATCTATAACATCTATTGTGTCTCTGAGATAGGCTCTACTAGATACAACAACAGGTTGTAAAAATGAATCGACATATTTGGATAAATTATCACATAAAGAGCCTATCCCAGAGACAATAGGCCTTCCTGGGGGATTAAGTGGGTCCTTGTGGACCTTTGGTAAATGGTAAAAACATGCTATCTTGGGGGCTACTTCATTTAAAAATTTGAACTCCTCCATATTTACATAAAATGGAAAATTCAAGAACAAGGGGTCATGAGCTCAAGCTAAAGGGTAGTAGATTCAGAAGTAATCTGAGGAAGCACTTCTTTACAGATAGAGTGATTGATTTATGGAATAAACTTCCTCAAGAGGTAGTAGCAACAAACACTGTGGGGGACTTTAAAAATGCATGGGACAAGCATAGGGCTATCCTACGAACTAGATAAGTTTATACTATTAGGTAAGGTCGGGCAGACTTGCTGGGCCTATGGCTCTTATCTGCCGTCAATATCTATATATATCTATGTTTCTATATTAAGAACACTTATTGATTGAGCCTCTTTTAAAAGACTACATAATTCAATTTTAAATTTGTTAGTAGGATTAAAAGTAAGGGGCAAATATGTCGTTTTGTCACCTAGTAAGCGTAGTGCTTCTATAAGATAATCCTTTTTGTTCTGTACCACTATTCCTCCGCCTTTGTCGGCGGCCCTAAATACAATGTCATTATCTTCACTAAGAAGTTGTAATGCATTCCTTTCATCTCTAGATAAGTTGTCTCTATCCCATTTTATTTTGTGTGGTATGTTTTTCGATAGTGCTTCCAAATCCTGACATACTAACCTATTAAAGATCTTAATATATTCTGTCTGACTATGAATGGGATAAAATGTGGATTTGCGTTTCAATGAACAATGCTGAACGCAAAAATCGTCACCATCATCATATGTGGACATATTAGATAAATTTAAGTCTAATGCCATAGTGTTAACCCAAAGGGTTAAATATAGAACTAGACATCCAGTCTTTTTTATGAAATCAACAAGTTATTTTATGATATTTAATCGTTGTGGTGGTTTTATGTATTTTAACAATTACATATATATATTTATTAATTTTGGAGTATTATTAATTTGTGTTTATGTCTTTTAGCCTTTTATATACATTTTAAATTTCGTGTAGATGTATTAATTGGAAATGTTGTATTATTAATATAGAACTAGATATTTTTGCTGCTATATTTAATGCCATTTTTTAGAAAATGTTTTAATCAATTACTATGTATTTATAATTGGATTACTGTCCGATATTCTGTGCTCTTTATATACCCTTACATACAATACATATTAATTAGTTGGGATCAATTATTTTTATCCCACCATGGGTATATAATGAGTAAAGAAGTCCAGCTAAGCATTCTTGACAAAGTCTCGACGATACGAGACGAAACGCGTAGCATTTGCTTAGCTTTTTTGATCCCCAGGAGTTGTCAGTGATCCAGCACTCCTTCAGACGGCTATAGGAAACGTCATTTACCCCGCGACTGCAGAGCGGGTGTGTTTGTTTGTAAAGCCGGCAAAGTGAACTGACCTGTCATACATCCCTGGAAGTACCGCTATAAGGGATCGGCTTTTGGGACATAGCAGTCGGCTACTATATGCATAGACTTATGCACCATCTTGTGAGTGTTCAATTTGTTATTCGTCTGTTGCTTGAATAAACTTTAAATACTGCACTTGAGTCTGCGCTCTTTCCCTTTTATCGTTTACAGCTGTCTGCCAGTACCCAGTGTGCAAAAAAAAATGTGTTTTTTTTTTTATTTTTTTCTGTAGTGTAGCTTCCCCCCCACAGACCAACACCCCACCAGTCAAACCAATCTTGTTAGATCAAATATAATCCCCCCCTTTTTCCCACTTCTAACTATAATATTTCTGTAGTGTAGCGGTTCCCACCCACTCCCTCCCCATGCATGCGCCCGCTCCCCCGTGCACGTGACCGTGCGCGCCCCCAGCCATCCCCGCCCACGATCCTGCCCCCCTCCGCGTCACAAGGACCATTGGTGGCCGCCACCCGCCTCCCACACCGGCTCCCACCCACCAACGAACTTAGCCGTCGATGTCCGGTGCAGAGAGGGCCACAGAGTGGCTCTCTCTGCATCGGATGGCTAAAAATGGTTATGGCAGGATGCCTCGATATCCAGGCATCACTGCAATAACCGGAAAGCAGCTGGAAGTGAGCAGGATCGCTTGCAGCTGCTCTCCAGACCAAGGACGTGCAGGGTACGTCCTCAGGCGTTAACTGCCTTTTTTTGAGGACGTACCCTGCACGTCCTCGGTTGTTAAGGGGTTAAACAAAACATTATTTGAATATGTTATTAATTAAAGGGACAGTATACACCAGAATTGTTATTGTTTAAAAAGATAGATAATCCCTTTATTACCCATTCCCCAGTTTTGCATAACCAACACAGTTATATAAATAGACTTTTTTTTATTGTAATATTTTTATTGAGGTAACAATCGTAAACCATAGTACAAAAGTAAGACATATTTAGGTGTTCCTTTCCATTTTACAGAGTATTGAGAAAACAAAGTAATTAACATCTTACTGCTAGTTTCTCTATGGCTCCTCAAAGGAGGTCCATTTACACAACGAACCTCAATTCTTTCATTTCTCTTTTAACAAGTAAAACAGATAAAACAGATGATTGGACATTGATGATTGGATTGGTCTCTGGTAGCAGCTTATAAACATGAAATGTCCAATAACAAACTACAGGAGCTTTAAAGGCTAGCTCCTTTGAAGTACTTAGTAAACAGCATTGTGATACAAGGATTTTACACACTTATCATATCAGAAGACAGGAAAGAAATAGCAAGAGGAAAGAAGGAATAGAAAACAGATTGATCAGAGGTGGGAGGAAAGGGGGGCAGTGGGTCAATAGGCACTCGTCAAACTACGGCAAACACATTTTGCGGTAGAGCGTCCCAGATGGACCAAATGTTTGAGTGTAGGTCAGTGAGCCCTCTATTCATGTACACTGCTTCCTCCATTGATCGCACAGTAGAGAGTATCTCCACAACTTTCCCAACCTGGGGTGCGTGGGGTTGCTTCCAGTGCCTGGCAATAGCGAGCTTGGTGGACATTAGTAAGTACACGAATAGATGTTTTAGTGGTTTGGGGAGTTTCGGGAAATTAAGGTGGAGTAGGTAAGTCTCAGGGCCCCTATCAGTCGGAAGGGCAAGGAGTCCTCCTAAGGCCAGATCTCTAGTCCAGAGTTTCTGGATTTCAGGGCAACCCCACCAAATATGTAAGTCGTCTCCTTTTTGATTACACCCTCTCCAGCACCTATCAGAGGCATCAGTAGAAAATCTACTCAGCCGGTTAGGCACCCAGTGCCACCTCGTCAAGAGTTTGTAAAAAAGTTTGAAGAGAGTTACAATGTGTATAGCCTGTCTTGTGCGCGCTATAGCTCTCATCCATTCCTGGCAATCAAAAACCTTACCAAGGTCCCTCTCCCAGGCTAAAATGTTATGTGTCTTCTGGAGTGCAGGGAGGTCTTGTATGCACTGGTAGTGAACTGTCAAAGGGCGATGTCCCTGTGCCCCCATTTGGTATCTAGATTCCCATAGTGTGAGTTCGCGTGGGGCAGCTTTAAAAAAGTCCCAACTATGCAACAGTGACCTAAAGCGTGTGACCTCGAAGTGCATTTTACGCTGGATTGAAAAGTGCGTTATGAGCTTGGGTCTTGTAGCCCAGGCTTTGTCAATATACATATCTTTAATGGTCGCTATGGAGATAGCGGACCAACCTGAAACATGCGAGTCAGGGAGTCCCCTTAGGAGCCCTCGAATACTATGGATAGGAGATGGGTGGGGGGCCACTCTAGGGGAGTGACGTAATTTATGCCAGAGACCTAGGCAATGTCTTATGATGGGGTCACAGGTGAGGGAAAGGGGTTTACAGTGTTGCGGAATCCACTCTAAGTCGCAAAGTAACACATCATGAGGCAACGAGGCCTGCTCTATCTCATACCATCTGGGGCATTCCTCATTAGGGCCCCAGCTGGATATGTGTGTTAGCATGGCAGCCTCGTAGTACATCCTGAGGTTTGGGAGGCCAAGTTCCCCTTTATCTATTGGGGCCTGTAAAATCTTTCTTGCGACTCTGGGATGGGTGTCAGCCCAAACATATTTATTTAGTAGCGATTGGAAACTATCTAGATAAGTAGCAGGGAGCCGGAGGGGGAGACACCTAAACAGGTATGTGAGTTTTGGAAGGATCATCATTTTAAAGGCAGAGATCCTGCCCATCCAGGAGACCTCCTTATATCTAGGGAGTAAGAGCGTCCGTCTAAGGTCCCGCAGGAACTGGTCGTAATTTGTTGTTATTACCTCTTTAAAGTCATGTGACAGGAAGACCCCAAGGTGGCGCAAGCCCTTCTGATTCCATTTAAAATTGTAGGTGTCTCAGAGGACCTGTAGTTAAGTAGCAGGAATGTGGATCGGGTAAGCCTCTGTTTTAGACACATTCAGCTTATAGAACGACAGTTTACCAAAGAGTTCAAATAATTTAAATAAATACACTTTTTACCTCTGTGAGTACCTTGTATCTAAGCCTCTGCAGACTACCCCCTTATCTCAGTTCTTTTGACAAACATGCATTTTAGCCAATCAGTGCTGACTTCTAGGTAACTCCATGTGCGTGAGCACAATGTTATCTATATGAAACACATGAACTAATACCCTGTAGTGGTGAAAAACGATAAGTCATTCAGATAAGAGGCGGCCTTCAAGAGTTAAGAAATTAGCATATGAGCCTACTTGGTTTAGCTTTGAACTAAGAATACCAAGAGAACAAAGCAAAAGTGATGATACGTGTACATTGCAAAGTTGTTTAAAATTAAATGCCCTATCTGAATCATGAAAGTTTATTTTTGACTAGACTGTCCCTTTAAAAGAAGTCAGATTAGACGTATCTTTCTCATTCTAAAGCTTTAATTCACTCACCCATAACATCGTTTTTCAGCTCTAAATTCATGTATAATTCTTTTTGATCCAAAGTTATAACTCACACATGATAAAAGGTAAGAGATTTGGGGTACAATGCAGAGCACAGAAACAACTGTTCCTACTGTAATAGTTGTTACGGGGTCACTTGCGTCACCCACAGCAGCACACAGGTAGTTAACATAGACTTCTTTCTGTTATCAACCCCTGTATTTCATAGTGAATGTAACCATATAGCTTTATATTTTAAGGGGACATTCTGGTTAAATTTGAAATGCACATAGATTAATTACATCTTTGAATAGAACCATATTTGCAATATACAAAGTTATCACTGTTTTAGTAGTTATTTTCCTCTGCAAGTGAAACTTAGCTAGATATTCTCAGTGCATTATTATTTTAAATAATGTAGCTGTTCAGATTGCCAGTGGGGATTATATAATAAATTGAGTCAGCAGATGGTGCAACACCTTAGGCTCTCTGAGCAAGTGCTGTGCTTAGAATGCTGGTGCACGGTGCATACTTAAATACACTTTTGAAATATCTATAGCTTTTACTAGAAGCATTTTTGTTAATACATGTATATTACAAAAATGCTTGTATTCAAAAATGGAAATGCATTCTTGAGGATTCAAAATTTAGCTGGAATATTCCTTTCATTTGTTTTGTTTTTTTACATCAATCTAAGACAAACCATAGGAACATCTGATTTTTTTTTTAAATAAGCTAAAAAAATGTTTTAAAAAATGTTTTACCTATTAGAAATAGGTTAGATAAGCTTAAGTTTTGTCAAGATCTTAAAGGGACAGTCTAGTCCAAAATAAACTTTCATGATTCAGATAGGGCATGTCATTTTAAACAATTTTCCAATTTACTTTTATCACTAATTTTGCTTTGTTCTCTTGGTATTCTTAGTTGAAAGCTTAACCTAGGAGGTTCATATGCTAATTTCTTAGACCTTGAAGGCCACCTCTTTTCAGAATGCATTTTAACAGTTTTTCACCACTAGAGGGTGTTAGTTCATGTGTTTCATATAGATAACACTGTGCTCATGCACGTGAAGTTACCTGGGAGCCAACACTGATTGGCTAAACTGCAAGTCTGTCAAAAGAACTGAAATAAAGGGGCAGTTTGCAGAGGCTTAGATACAAGATAGTCACAGAGGTAAAAGTATATTAATATAACTGTGTTGGTTATGCAAAACTGGGGAATGGGTAATAAAGGGATTATCTATCTTTTAAAACAACAAAAATTCTGGTGTAGACTGTCCCTTTAATGGAAGCTGGCAATCATGGTTTTTATATGTTGTATTCTTCCTAATTCTATTGTTATGTGAGGTTTTAATATGTTCATCGTGGTTAATAAAAATAATTTTCCATTTGTAAAAACACTTGTGAAAACTAGAAGCAGGAGGGGTTTCTTGGGGCAGCACCTTAAAGGGATAGTCTAGTCAAAATTAAACTTTCATGATTCAGATAGAAAATTGCTTAACCCCTTAACGACCGACGACGTATGCCATACGTCCTCAAAAAAAAAACACTTAACGACCGAGGACGTATGGCATACGTCGTCGGTTAAACAGAGCACTGGAAGTGATCGAAATCGCTTCCAGCTGCTCTAACAGTATTGCAGGCTTGCCTTGAAGTCTAGGCATCCTGCAATACTGTTCCCGAGTGCCGGGACCGGATTGATCACTCCCCCACGAGTGATCCCTTCCGGTTTCGCTCCACGTGGAGCCCGGCAGTGTTTCAGAGCATCGGAAGCGATCGGACACGCTTCCGATGCTCTGCTTGTGTGCTAAGTGCCTCGGTGGGTCGAGGCACTTAGTTAGTTATAAAATAAAATAATAAAAGTAAAAAAAAAAAAAGTAAAAAAATAAAAATAAAGCCCTAAATAGCCTCCCCCTTCACTAGGCATCCAAGATGGCGATGCACAGTGCATCATGGGGCCTCTGGGGGTGTCCCTAGCCTGCCTCATCATAGGGGCAAGCTAGGGTCACCCAATCTGAGCCTCCCACCCAAAAAAAATAAAAAAAATAAAAATACCCCATTTGTCTGATCATGTCAATATTTGTAAATATTGACACTGATCAGTGTGGATCTCCCTCCCTCTCCTCACTTGCGATTTTGTTGGAGAGAGAGAGAGAGACCTGTTTTTTTTTGCAGAGAGAGATTTCATTCTTTTATTTGTTAAAAAATATAGAACCGAAGGCTCTTTTCAGAGCCATTAACCCCTAGCTTGCCAGTGATCACTATAAATCACTGGCATTAGCATAGCTGCACTTTTTTTTGCTGTCTGTGAATTTTTTTAGGGGTTAATTTTTTTTGTTATATTTTTTTTAAAAACACAAAGGCTCTTTTCAGAGCCATTTAGCTAATTTAATTTAATTTCCAGAGTCATTAACCCCTAGCTTGCCAGTGATCGCTATAAATCACTGGCAGTAGCATAGCTGTACTTTTTTGTTGTCTGTGCATTTTTTAGGGGTTAATTTTGTTGTTGTAATTTTTCAAAAATCCAGAGACTCTTTTCAGAACCATTTCGATTAATTTAATTTAATTTTCAGAGCCATTAACCCCTAGCTTGCCAGTGATCGCTATAAATCACTGGCAGTAGCATAGTTGTACTTTTTTGCTGTCTGTGCATTTTTTTAGCGGTTAATTTTGTTGTTGTAATTTTTTAAAAATCCAGAGGCTCTTTTCAGAACCATTTAGTTAATTTAATTTTCAGAGCCATTAACCCCTAGCTTGCCAGTGATCGCTATAAATCACTGGCAGTAGCATAGCAGTACTTTTTTGCTAGTTTATTTAGTTAATTAATTTAGTTAATTAATTTAATTTAAAAAAATTTAGTACATTTTTTCTGTGACAGATACAAAAATGTCACAGAAAAACATAATTTATGCTTACCTGATAAATTCCTTTCTTCTGTAGTGTGATCAGTCCACGGGTCATCATTACTTGTGGGATATTAACTGCTCCCCTACAGGAAGTGCAAGAGGATTCACCCAGCAGAGTTGCTATATAGCTCCTCCCCTCTACGTCACCTCCAGTCATTCGACCAAGGACCAACGAGAAAGGAGAAGCCAAGGGTGTAGTGGTGACTGGAGTATAATTTAAAAAATATTTACCTGCCTTAAAAAACAGGGTGGGCCGTGGACTGATCACACTACAGAAGAAAGGAATTTATCAGGTAAGCATAAATTATGTTTTCTTCTGTTAAGTGTGATCAGTCCACGGGTCATCATTACTTGTGGGATACCAATACCAAAGCAAAAGTACACGGATGACGGGAGGGATAGGCAGGCTCTTTATACAGAAGGAACCACTGCCTGAAGAACCTTTCTCCCAAAAATAGCCTCCGAGGAAGCAAAAGTGTCAAATTTGTAAAATTTGGAAAAAGTATGAAGCGAAGACCAAGTTGCAGCCTTGCAAATCTGTTCAACAGAGGCCTCATTCTTAAAGGCCCAAGTGGAAGCCACAGCTCTAGTGGAATGAGCTGTAATTCTTTCAGGAGGCTGCTGTCCAGCAGTCTCATAAGCTAAACGAATTATGCTACGAAGCCAAAAAGAGAGAGAGGTAGCAGAAGCTTTTTGACCTCTCCTCTGACCAGAGTAAACGACAAACAGGGAAGACGTTTGTCGAAAATCTTTAGTTGCCTGTAAATAAAATTTAAGGGCACGAACTACATCCAGATTGTGCAAAAGACGTTCCTTCCTCGAAGAAGGATTTGGGCACAAGGATGGAACAACAATCTCCTGATTGATATTCCTGTTAGTGACTACCTTAGGTAAGAACCCAGGCTTAGTACGCAGAACTACCTTATCCGAGTGAAAAATCAAATAAGGAGAATCACAATGTAAGGCTGATAACTCAGAGACTCTTCGAGCCGAGGAAATAGCCATTAAAAATAGAACTTTCCAAGATAACAACTTTATATCAATGGAATGAAGGGGTTCAAACGGAACACCCTGTAAAACGTTAAGAACAAGGTTTAAACTCCATGGTGGAGCCACAGCTTTAAACACAGGTTTAATCCTGGCCAAAGCCTGACAAAAAGCCAGAACGTCTGGAACTTCTGACAGACGCTTGTGTAACAGAATGGACAGAGCTGAGATCTGTCCCTTTAAGGAACTAGCGGATAACCCCTTTTCTAAACCTTCTTGTAGAAAAGACAATATCCTAGGAATCCTAACCTTACTCCAAGAGTAACCTTTGGATTCGCACCAATATAGGTATTTACGCCATATTTTATGGTAAATCTTTCTGGTAACAGGCTTCCTAGCCTGTATTAAGGTATCAATAACTGACTCAGAAAAACCACGCTTTGATAAGATCAAGCGTTCAATTTCCAAGCAGTCAGCTTCAGAGAAGTTAGATTTTGATGTTTGAAAGGACCCTGAATCAGAAGGTCCTGTTTCAGAGGTAACGACCAAGGTGGACAGAATGACATGTCCACCAGATCTGTATACCAAGTCCTGCGTGGCCATGCAGGCGCTATTAGAATCACTGATGCTTTCTCCTGTTTGATTCTGGCAATCAATCGAGGAAGCATCGGGAAAGGTGGAAACACATGAGCCATCCTGAAGGTCCATGGTGCTGTCAAGGCATCTATCAGGACCGCTCCCGGATCCCTGGATCTGGACCCGTAGCGCGGAAGCTTGGCGTTCTGTCGAGACGCCATGAGATCTATCTCTGGTTTGCCCCAACGTCGAAGTATTTGGGCAAAGACCTCTGGATGAAGTTCCCACTCCCCCGGATGAAAAGTCTGACGACTTAAGAAATCCGCCTCCCAGTTCTCCACTCCCGGGATGTGGATTGCAGACAGGTGGCAAGAGTGAGACTCTGCCCAGCGAATTATCTTTGATACTTCCATCATTGCTAGGGAGCTTCTTGTCCCTCCCTGATGGTTGATATAAGCTACAGTCGTGATGTTGTCCGACTGGAACCTGATGAACCCCCGAGTTGCTAACTGGGGCCAAGCCAGAAGAGCATTGAGGACTGCTCTCAATTCCAGAATGTTTATTGGAAGAAGACTCTCCTCCTGATTCCATAGTCCCTGAGCCTTCAGAGAATTCCAGACAGCGCCCCAACCTAGTAGGTTGGCGTCTGTTGTTACAATTGACCAGTCTGGCCTGCTGAATGGCATTCCCCTGGACAGATGTGGCCGATAAAGCCACCATAGAAGAGAATTTCTGGTCTCTTGAATGGAATGAAGGACACGGCATGCACTTTGAAGTTTTGTTAACCTGTCCTCTGTCAGGTAAATCTTCATTTCTACAGAATCTATCAGAGTCCCCAGGAAGGGAACTCTTGTGAGTGGAAAGAGAGAACTTTTCTCTTCGTTCACTTTCCATCCATGCGACCTTAGAAATGCCAGTACTATCTCTGTATGAGATTTGGCAGTTTGAAAGCTTGAAGCTTGTATCAGTATGTCGTCTAAGTACGGAGCTACTGAAATTCCTCGCGGTCTTAGTACCGCCAGAAGAGTGCCCAGAACCTTTGTGAAGATTCTTGGAGCCGTAGCCAGTCCGAATGGAAGAGCTACAAACTGGTAATGCCTGTCTTAAAAAGGCAAACCTTAGATACCGGTAATGACTTCTGTGAATCGGTATGTGAAGGTAAGCATCCTTTAAATCCACTGTGGTCAAGTACTGACCCTCTTGGATCATGGGCAAAATTGTTCGAATAGTTTCCATCTTGAACGATGAAACTCTTAGGAATTTGTTTAGGATCTTTAAATCCAAGATTGGCCTGAAGGTTCCCTCTTTTTTGGGAACTACAAACAGATTTGAGTAAAACCCTTGTCCTTGTTCCAACCGCGGAACTGGATGGATCACTCCCATTAATAAAAGATCTTGTACGCAGCGTAGAAACGCTTCCTTCTTTGTTAGGTTTGTTGACAACCTTGACAGATGAAATCTCCCTCTTGGGGGAGAGGATTTGAAGTCCAGAAGGTATCCCTGAGATATGATCTCTAACGCCCAGGGATCCTGAACATCTCTTGCCCAAGCCTGGGCGAAGAGGGAAAGTCTGCCCCCCACTAGATCCGGTCCCGGATCGGGGGCCCTCAATTCATGCTGTCTTAGGGGCAGCAGCAGGTTTTCTGGCCTGTTTGCCCCTGTTCCAGGACTGGTTAGGTTTCCAGCCTTGTCTGTAGCGAGCACAGAACAGCTCCTTCCTGTTTTGGTGCAGAGGAAGTTGATGCTGCTCCTGCTTTGAAATTACGAAAGGAACGAAAATTGGACTGTCTAGCCTTGGCTTTGGCCTTGTCCTGAGGCAGGGCATGACCTTTACCTCCTGTAATGTCATCAATAATCTCTTTCAAGCCGGGCCCGAATAAGGTCTGCCCTTTGAAAGGAATATTAAGCAATTTAGATTTAGACGTAACATCAGCTGACCAGGATTTTAGCCACAGAGCTCTGCGTGCCTGAATGGCGAATCCTGAATTTTTAGCCGCAAGTTTAGTTAAATGTACTACGGCATCTGAAATAAATGAATTAGCTAACTTAAGGAATTTAAGTTTGTGTGTGATGTCATCTAGTGTGGATGATTGAAGTGTCTCTTCCAGAGACTCAAACCAAAATGCTGCTGCAACCGTGACAGGCGCAATACATGCAAGAGGTTGCAATATAAACCCTTGTTGAACAAACATTTTCTTAAGGTAACCCTCTAATTTTTTATCCATTGGATCTGAAAAAGCACAGCTATCCTCCACTGGGATAGTGGTACGCTTAGCTAAAGTAGAAACTGCTCCCTCCACCTTAGGGACCATTTGCCATAAGTCCCGTGTGGCGGCGTCTATTGGAAACATTTTTCTGAATATAGGAGGGGGTGAGAAAGGCACACCGGGTCTATCCCACTCCTTAGTAACAATGTCAGTAAGTCTCTTAGGTATAGGAAAAACGTCAGTACTCGTCGGTACCGCAAAATATTTATCCAACCTACACATTTTTTCTGGGATTGCAACTGTGTTACAATCATTCAGAGCCGCTAATACCTCCCCTAGTAACACACGGAGGTTCTCAAGCTTAAATTTAAAATTTGAAATGTCTGAGTCCAGTTTATTTGGATCAGAACCGTCACCCACAGAATGAAGCTCTCCGTCTTCATGTTCTGCAAACTGTGACGCAGTATCAGACATGGCCCTTGCATTATCAGCGCACTCTGTTCTCATCCCAGAGTGATCACGTTTACCTCTTAGTTCTGGTAGTTTAGCCAAAACTTCAGTCATAACAGTAGCCATATCTTGTAATGTGATTTGTAATGGCCGCCCAGATGCACTCGGCGCTACAATATCACGCACCTCCTGAGCGGGAGATGCAGGTACTGACACGTGAGGCGAGTTAGTCGGCATAACTCTCCCCTCGTTGTTTGGTGAAATATGTTCAATTTGTACAGATTGACTATTTTTTAAAGTAGCATCAATACATTTAGTACATAAATTTCTATTGGGCTCCACTTTGGCATTAACACATATAGCACAGATATCTTCCTCTGAATCAGACATGTGTAACACACTAGCAAATAAACAGCAACTTGGAAATACTTTTCAAAGTAATTTACAAATAATATGAAAACGAACTGTGCCTTTAAGAAGCACAGAAAAATATTATAACAGATAAAATAATTAAGTTATAGCATCAATCTTTGTCAGAATATACAGTTTTAGCAAAGGATTGTTCCCCTCAGCAAATGATAACTAACCCAGGCAGCAGAAAAAAAATACACAAATAAACGTTTTTTATATCACAGTCAATACAATCAGCACAGCTCTGCTGTATGATTACTTCCCTCAAAAAAGACTCTTGAGATCCCTGAACTCTGTAGAGATGAACCGGATCATGCAGGAAGAAAATGAACCTCTGACTGAGTTTTTCTGATGCATAGTGAAAGCACCAAAATGGCCCCTCCCCCACACACATAACAGTGAGAGGGATCAGTGAACTGCTCTAATTTAAATCAAAACTATTGCCAAGTGGAAAAAAAGTGCCCAAAACATTTTTTCACCCAGTACCTCAGAGAAAAAAACGTTTTTACATGCCAGCAAAAAAACATTTTACCTCAATAATTAATTGTCATTTAAAACCTATTGCAAGTCCCTGCAAAATAGGTTAAGTCTATGTATACAGTTTAAAAGCCAGAGAAGTACCATTTCCCAGAAAACTGAAGTGTAAAATATACATACATGACAGCCTGATATCAGCTACATCTACTGCATTCAAGGCTGAGTTTACATTATAACGGTATGGCAGGATTTTCTCATCAATTCCATGTCAGCAAATAATAAACTGCTACATACCTCTTTGCAGATTAATCTGCCTGCTGTCCCCTGATCTGAAGTTTACCTCACTCCTCAGATGGCCGAGAAACAGCAATATGATCTTAACTACTCCGGCTAAAATCATAGAAAAACTCAGGTAGATTCTTCTTCAAATTCTACCAGAGAAGGAATAACACACTCCGGTGCTATTATAAAATAACAAACTTTTGATTGAAGATATAAAAACTAAATATATCACCATAGTCCTCTCACACATCCTATCTAGTCGTTGGGTGCAAGAGAATGACTGGAGGTGACGTAGAGGGGAGGAGCTATATAGCAACTCTGCTGGGTGAATCCTCTTGCACTTCCTGTAGGGGAGCAGTTAATATCCCACAAGTAATGATGACCCGTGGACTGATCACACTTAACAGAAGAAATATATAGTGCTGAGGAGGCGTATGCCATCCTTGCGTCAGAGTCAGATGCCTCTATGTCTGACTCAGACCCCAATTTTGACCCTGCCATATGCTCAGATACATCACTAGATGCAGTCTCAACTGATAGTGATGTATCTGTGGCTGCTAGACCCCCTACCAGCCCCCCTGCTAGCCCCCCTGCCAGAAGAAGGCGTGTTGCTGCCATTGCTGCTGAAGAGTGGGTAACACCTCATCTCCAGAGGCCAGATATCCCACCCTTCACAGCAAATGCTGGCATAAATATAGATGTGGCAGGTTTTAGCCCCCAGCAGTTTCTGGAAGTGTTTCTGGGCGATGATGTATTGGGGAACATTGTCGCCCAAACTAATTTATATGCCCATCAGTTCCGTGCTGCAAAGCCTGGAACATATTTGGCAAAGCAGCAATGGGCCCCCATCAATGTGCCAGAATTCAAAAAATTCTGGGCATTGACCATACTGATGGGCATCATAAAGAAACCCTCCATTCGCTCCTACTGGAGTACTAGCCCCATCTGCTCTACCCCCATTTTCTCCCAGATTATGTCGAGGAAGAGGTATGAAACGATTCTGCATTTCATGCACTTCAGCGACAACAGCCTGTGCCCCCCTAGGGAGCATCCCCAATTTGACAGGCTGTATAAAATCCGCCCCCTGATAACCCACTTTTCTGCCAGGTTTGCAGAGGCTTATACACCTGGAAGGAATATATGCGTTGATGAATCCCTAATGAAGTATAAGGGAAGGCTGGGATTCAAGCAGTTTATTCCTTCCAAGCACTCCAGATATGGGGTAAAGGTGTATAAGCTCTGTGACAGCGAGAATGGGTATACTCAGGCCTTCCGGGTGTATGAGGGAAAGGATAGCCACCTTGACCCTCCAGGTTGCCCAGAACATATGGGAACCACTGGCAAGATTGTCTGGGACCTGATATTACCCCTAATGAACAAAGGGTATCACTTGTACTTAGACAATTTTTATACAAGTGTCCTTTTGTTCAAGCTACTGTATTGCTTTGATACAGTAGCTTGCGGTACAATTAAAAAGAACCGCACAGGTTTCCCAGGACAGCTTGTACGCACCCGGCTACGAAGGGGGGAGACCTCAGCTCTGCGCCAAGAGGAGCTGTTGGCACTTAAGTACAGAGACAAGAAGGATGTATACCTTCTTACCACCATCCACACAGAGAGGACGGTGGCGGTTTCTGTACGTGGCAGAGCTGAGATCATAAGGAAGCCAGTGTGCATAAAGTCTTATAACCGGCATATGGGTGGGGTTGATCTGGCTGATCAGCTGCTGCAGCCCTACCTAATTATGCGGAAGACAAGGGCCTGGTACAAAAAGGTTGCAATTTACCTAATGCAGATTGCAACCCACAACGCTTTTTTGTTGTTCAAAAAAGCAAACCCCAGAGTTAAAAAGACCTTTTTACAGTTTCAGCTCCAGATTATTACAGGGATTTTGTACCATGATGCACCTGCTCCCCGGGCGGTGATGGGAGAGAGCAGAGTTGGGGCTACCCATTTTATTTTTAAAATCCCCCCTACTGCCGCAAAGCAGAAACCACAAAAAAAATGCAGAGTCTGTACCAAGAGGGGGAAGAGAAGGGACACCATATATCACTGTCCTGATTGCCCTGGACAGCCTGCACTCTGCATTGGGGACTGCTTCAAGCGGTACCATACAATGGTCAATTTAAAAAAAAAAAAATACATTTGCTGTTATATATATATATATATATATATATTTTTTTTTTTTTTGTTATGTTTACAGTTAGATGTTTTTTTGTTTTTTTTACTTTTACTGTGCCAGATTTTTACATTTCACTACTCTATTTTTTTCTAAAATTTGGCCTGTTTTTTTTTTTAACCAAAACCCCTGTCAAACCTATGCATGGGGGACATAGGTGTTCTCAGGGTGCCTTGCAGAAAACAACCTGAAGTATGTTTTTGTAATAACTTACAACAGTCTCTCCTAAATCATAGTCAAAAAGCAATGTGTCTGTAAAAATGAAAATTGAAAAATTACCACCATACACTTTCTCCAATTTTTTGGGCTAAAACGGTTGCTTCAAAGGCATCAAAGCACACCATATACAATACCTTGGGGTGTCAACATTTAAAAAATATACACTTTGAATGCAATAAATAAAAGTGGGGTATGCGATAGGCCCCAAACTAAAGATAGGCCTATCAGAAGAAATACTCTCATTTTTAATAACTAAAATCATGTAACATAACCTTCCCAAAATCCTGGCAAACCTATGCATGGGGGGCATAGGTGTACTCGGGGTGCCTTGCAGAAAACAACCTGAAGTATTCTTTTGCAATAACTTACAACAGTCTCTCCTAAATCATAGTAAAAAAGCAATGTGTCTGTAACAATGAAAATTGAAAAATTACCACCATATACTTTCTCCAATTTTTTGGGCTAAAACGGTTGCATCAAAGTCATCAAACCACTCCATGTATAATACCTTGGGGTGTCAACTTTTTAAATATAATCACATTTATGGAAAACAAATAAATTGGGGTATGTTAAAAGACCCCCAAAAAAGACGATAGGCAAAGAAAATATGTTAAATGTGAAAAAAAATCACAAACACATGTCAGACATTTGGCATTGCACCGCCCAAACAAGCCACCAAACCTATGCATAGGTGGTATCACTGAACTCAGGAGATGTTGGTGACCACATATTGGTGTCTTCTTTGGTAGTAACACATAACAGGAGCTGTGAATCCATGTCTAAAGTACAATGTATGTGAAAAATAACACAAAAAAATGAATGCCCAATAGTTTGACAAAGACTAGTGGTTGAATTAGTGTATGGAAAGTGTTAAAATATCTGCATTTGAAATACCCTAGGATGTCTAATTTTCAAAAATATATGGTTTGATGGGGGTAAATTACATTGGCCGGCTTCAGAAATGTCAAATAGAACATGGGTGCATGGGATGTGAAAATGGGAAGTGTAAAAAATGGAATGCGCTTCCTAAAAATAAGGCCTTTTAGCCCCCAGAGAACCCAACACACCTATACATGGGTGGTATCACTGCACTCAGGAGATGTTGTTGAACACATATTGAGGTGTTTTTTGGCAGTAACACATAACAGGAACTGAGAATCCATGCCTAAAGTACAATGTGTGTGAAAAATAACACAAAAAAATGACTACCCAAAAGTTTGACAAAGACTGGTGGTTAAATAAGTTCATGGAAAGTGTGAAAATACCAGCATATCAAATACCCTAGGGGGTCTACTTCTCAAAAATATATGGTTTTATGGGGGTAAATTTCATTGGCTGGCTTCAGAAATGTCCCAAATAGGACATGGGTGCATGATGACCGATGTGAAAATTCCAAGTTGAAAAACTGAAATGCGCTTCCTAAAAATAAGGCCTTCTAGCCCCCAGAGAACCCGACACACCTATACATGGGTGGTATCACTGTACTCAGGAGATGTTGTTGAACACATATTGAGGTGTTTTTTGGCAGTAACACATAACAGGAACTGAGAATCCATGCTTAAAATACAATGTGTGTGAAAAATAACACAAAAAAATGACTACCCAAAAGTTTGACAAAGACTGGTGGTTAAATAAGTTCATGGAAAGTGTGAAAATACCAGCATTTCAAATACCCTAGGGGGTCTACTTCTCAAAAATATACGGTTTTATGGGGGTAAATTTCATTGGCCGGCTTCAGAAATGTCCCAAATAGGACATGGGTGCATGATGACCGATGTGAAAATTCCAAGTTGAAAAACTGGAATGCGCTTCCTAAAAATAAGGCCTTCTAGCCCCCAGAGAACCCAACACACCTATACATGGGTGGTATCACTGTACTCAGGAGATGTTGTTGAACACATATTGAGGTGTTTTTTGGCAGTAACACATAACAGTAACTGAGAATCCATGCCTAAAGTACAATGTGTGTGAAAAATAACACAAAAAAATGACTACCCAAAAGTTTGACAAAGACTGGTGGTTAAATAAGTTCATGGAAAGTGTTAAAATACCAGCATTTTAAATACCCTAGGGTGTCTACTTTTCAAAAATATATGGTTTGATGGGGGTAAATTCCATTGGCCAGCTTCAGAAATGTCCCAAATAGGACATGGGTGCATGATGACCGATGTGAAAATTCCAAGTTGAAAAACTGGAATGCGCTTCCTAAAATTAAGGCCTTTTAGCCCCCAGAGAACCCGACACACCTATACATGGGTGGTATCACTGTACTCAGGAGATGTTGTTGAACACATATTGAGGTGTTTTTTGGCAGTAACACATAACAGGAACTGAGAATCCATGCCTAAAGTACAATGTGTGTGAAAAATAACACAAAAAAATGACTACCCAAAAGTTTGACAAAGACTGGTGGTTAAATAAGTTCATGGAAAGTGTTAAAATACCAGCATTTTAAATACCCTAGGGTGTCTACTTTTCAAAAATATATGGTTTGATGGGGGTAAATTCCATTGGCCAGCTTCAGAAATGTCCCAAATAGGACATGGGTGCATGATGACCGATGTGAAAATTCCAAGTTGAAAAACTGGAATGCGCTCTCTAAAAATAAGAGCTTTTAGCCCCCCGAGAACACGACACACCTATACATGGGTGGTATCACTGTACCCAGGAGATGCTGCTGAAGACATATTAGGGTGTTATTTGGCAGTAACCCTTAATATTATCAGTAAATGTATTCTTAAATTGCTATTTTGTCAAAAAATCTAATTATTTCCCCCCCCCCCCCAAACTTTGGCATATATTGGTGGTAAAATGGTTGCATGAAAAAAGTCAAAATACCCCAAGTTTAATACCTTAGGTTGTCTTTTAAAAAATATATACATTTGAAGGGTTATTCAGGGATTCCTGACAGATATTGGTGTTACAATGTAACTATCGCCAATTTTGAAAAAACATGGTTTTGAAATAGCAAAGTGCTACTTGTACTTATTGCCCTATAACTTGCAAAAAAAGCAAAGAACATGTAAACATTGGGTATTTATAAACTCAGGACAAAATTTAGAAACTGTTTAGCATTGGTATTTTATGGTGGTTGTAGATGTGTAAGAGATTTTGGGGCTCAAAGTTAGAAAAAGTGCATTTTTTTCATTTTTTCCTCATATTTTATATTTTTTTTTATAGTAAATTATAAGATATGATGAAAATAATCATATCTTTAGAAAGTCCATTTAATGGCGAGAAAAACAGTATATAATATGTGTGGGTACAGTAAATGAGTAAGAGGAAAACTACAGTTAAACACAAACATCGCAGAAATGCAAAAATAGCCTTGGTCCCAGATGGTCAACAAATTGAAAAGTGGTCTGGTCACTAAGGGGTTAAAATTGCATTTTTTATTTTGCTCCTATTATAAATTTTTCTTCGTTATCTTGGTATCCTTATTTTAAAAAATTGGAATGTAAGCCTAAGAGCCAGCCCATTTTTGGTCGAGCACCTGGGTAGCGCTTGCAGATTGGATGGCTACTTTTAGACACCAATCTGCAAATGCTACCCAGATGCTGAACCAAATATGGACTGGCTCCTAAGCTTACATTCCAGCTTTTTTTTTAAAAAAGATATCAAGAGAACAAAAAAATTGATAATAGGAGTAAATTAGAAAGTTGCTTAAATGACATGCTCTATCTGAATCATGAAAGTTTAATTTTGACAAGACTGTCCCTTTAAATGGCAGTAATATCAGTAGATGTGAGAGGAACACTGTTTATCAGCAAGTTAAGGATCCATACAATATTTGTTTTATGCCTGCTCTCTGATCCGGACAGTTGAGGCATATAGTGTCTTTGTATTATAGAACCCTAAGTTTCCCTCAAAATAACAACTTATTTCAATTTATACTTGAAGTTCTATCAAAGCAAGAAACCAAAAGAAAATATATGCTTAAATATAGATGTTATATGTGTTTTATAATCTGGTTACACTAAGTTAAATGCTCTTTTCAACAGTATTACAATAGTTTAACAGAATCTTAAAAATATATATTTTGATTTGGGTTAATAATCTCTTTTGTGTTAAGCGATATCTTATGAGGTACTATTTTACTAACTTTCAAAAGAAACGGGGCGTGTGAAAGCTGCTCAAAAATGCCAGACTCTGGCCCCAATTTATCAAGGTCTGTCGGACCTGATCTGACAGTGCAGATCAGGTCCGACAGACCTCACTGAATACGGCGAGCAATGCGCTTGCCATATTCAGCATTGCACCAGCAGCTCACAAGAGCTGCTTGTGCAACACCACCCCCTTCAGACTCGCTGGCAATAGGCCGCCAGCAAGGGGGTGTCAATCAACCCGATCGTACTTGATCGGGTCGATTTCCGCCGATGTCTGTCCGCCTGCTCAGAGCCACCGAACAGGTTATGGAGCAGCGGTCTTTGTGACCGCAGCTTCATAACTGCTGTTTCTGGCGAGCCTGCAGGCTCGCCAGAAACACGGGGCATCAAGCTCCATTCGGAGCTTGTTAAATATGCCTCAATGTCTAAACCCAAATATTATCACACTAATCTCTCTAACGTGTGATTTTTAAAAGCATAAAAAAAGGGAGGGGATGGGTTAGCGCTCAGAAAATAGGAGCGGTCTGTTTAATAAATATATTTTTAAAATTATTAACTAACACATAAATTCATAAAATTTAAATAACAATTTATTTTATATACAGAAATGTATCAGACAAACATATATGTTCACTAACTTACTTATGCGGAGTTGAGAATCTTCTACAATAGATGTGAAGATTAATAATATTATTCTCAATAGCCTCTTTATATTAATATTTATATGTTTATTATTATATATCCAAGCCGTTTACTCCCTGCCTCGATAACTATATTAAGTATTGATCTGAGGGTTTGATCTAACAATTAAGTATCATTAATATCCCTGCTACCAAATGTGCGCTGGTATTACAAGTTATGTGCAATTCGAACGCGACCTTGCCATGAGACATAGCATGAGAAGTAATCTATTTCAGCCCAAATCAGTTTAATTAAAACAATTATTTTCCCACTTCTCTTGTATCCACTTCAAAATCTACCGCTGTTACTTACCAACTCAGACATTCGACAATTTCAAACCAGCATATCTAGGTTTATTTGGGGAGGAAAGAAACCACTTATCTCTTTAAAAAGATTAATGCAAAAATGCAGTGCAGCGGGTTTAGCATTACCCAGTCTTAGACTTTATAATCTTGCCTCTTTAGGTAAAATTGCTTTGGACTGGATTACAGATTCTAACAATTTTGCAAGTTTCCTTACCCAACCTTTTGCATTAAAGGCCGTTTTACATTGTGCTCTTCAGAATATTCCTTCTCAAATTAAATCATTGATCTCAATTAAAAATATTATTGTGACTTGGCAGAAGTTTTGTAATATCTTAAATGTTTCTCCACATTTCTCAAATTTTCTACCCATAGCTGGGAATCCTGAATTTATCCCAGGGAACCTTTATAAACTTTTTGGTATATGGGAAGAGAAGGGGCTTAAATACGCCGCTCAAGCACTTAATGAGAATATGGAAATCCTCCCACAAGATGCTCTTTTTCAGCAATATGGCTTATCTAGGAATAATCTATTTGCTTATTTCCAACTTCATCATTTTCTATCCAGGCAGAGTGGGTTATTGGTATCCCTTAGTAATTGGACAGAGATCAACATGTGCATTAATAAATTTTCTTTAGGTAATACTTCTATTTCTCTTATGTATGATCTTATTTTTGCCAAACAAAGCTTGCCTTTGTTGGAGAAACTTTGTAACACATGGACTGGCGTGTTCCCGAATGTGCAGCTGGACACCATTAAGCAAAGTTTTGCTTCCGTTGATACATGTGTTATCCCTATAAGCTGGAAAGAATCACATTTTAAACTTATTAATAATTATTACTTATCCCCTTCTAAGATGTCACGTTTTTTTCCTAATCAGCTTTTTGTATGTAACCGTTGTCGCTATCCTAAAGCTAACCTATTACATATTTCTTGGTTCTGTCCAAAAAATTTCCAATTCTGGCAGAAAATTCAATATTGGTTTAGCCATACGTTTAACTCATCTTATCTTCTTACTCCGGAGCTGATAATATTTTTAAACTCAGATGCCGTTTCAGCCCCGCAATATCAATATCCCCTTAAGATTATTATTCTCACTGCAAGGTTCTTGATAATCAAGAATTGGTTGGCGCATTCAGGTCCCTCTTTTATGTTATTCCTTAAAGATATCCAATTACATATTGTTTTCTAATCCTTTTATAAACGTTTTGCTACAGAAAAAAAAAATCTCTAAATTTATTTACGGTTGACCCCCACTAATTAAGACCTATCCACTAATAGTTTAAAAAAAATATTCTCTTACCCTTTCTGAGCTCTAAATGCTTTGCAGATTTGGTACTACATAATGAGTTTCCTCCAATGCGGGTTGCAGATTTTAGAAAGGTCTGGAGAGAATGCTGTTTTTCTCCTCTTTTTTTTTTTTTTTTCTTCTCTCTTCTCTTTTTATATTTTTGATTTTATGCATGTATAGAAATTCATTAATTTTCGTTTACTTATACTGTTTTGTTGGTCCGATTACCCAGCACGATAAAAGGTCAAGCTGTACAACTTTTTTTTTTTTTTTTCCATATGCTGTAGTTGTTAAATCATTTGGGTTTCCGGATATGTTTTCATGTTAAGTACAAATGTCTTGATCTTCATTTCCTGCTGTCATAATTTGTGTTTCTGTAAACGAAAATGGATGTTAAATAAAGATTAAAAAAAAAAAAAGAGCAGTAGTTCAGCGAAGGAGATAAGTCGCGCAGCGATGGGCAGCAAATATAAATGTATATAAATATATGTGTTTATATTTGTACATACATATATTAACACATAAATATAAATGTATATAAGCATATACATATATATTTACATAGAACACAGAAGTCCCCATAGACCACAATGTAAAGGCACCTTTCAGTGCCGTTTTTTGTTTTAACAGAGTGATAGGTATATTAGAAATTTGCGCGCAAACGCGCATGTGATGACGCTATTTATGTCATGTGTCGTCATTTCGCGATGTTTTTTTTGGTGCCAAAATTTCCAGCTATAAGCAACATCCCCAGCTCATTCAGTGCTCTCAGAAAAATGCTTAGAGAGCTTTAATGCAGCATTATTTTATGAATCAGTTTTCTTTTTTAGAAACATTTGCTCTGTTTCCCATTTTCTTAAACCTGTTATATGTATATCTTATATACGAGCATGAATATAAATTTGCAGAATAAATTTATTTTTATTTATTTCAAATTTATTTTTTGCAATTATGTCTCACACTGAACCTGGCTCTGATGTTACCATAGGCTTTGAGCTGCCTGAACGTGTATCTACCAATTTGTTAAATGCTGATAATATATCTATGAGTACAAATGCACCCACTGTTATTCCATCTCAGTCTACTGTACATAGAATGTCTGCAGAAATGAAAGATTTTATTGCTGCAGCTATAGAGAAGGCAATGACTGCTATTCCGCCTTAAAATAAACTTAAAAGGGTTTTGCAACATTTTCCAAAACCTAGTGAATTAAGTCCTGACCTTCCTTATTACTCCTGAAGTATTTCTTATTCCAGACGCTATCTCTAATGTGATTACTAAAGAATGGTCTAAGCTGGTACATCTTTTAACCTTTCTTCTAGGTTTAAAGTGAAGGTAAAGTTTGAATATGTTGAATACACTAATTAATGTGTCTATACTTTTCCCCCCAAATTGTTCTATATTTCTGAAATAAAACATATTTATAATTCCCTACCGTTGCGATCTTGACTCCTCCCATCCACTATTTCCTTATTTTCTAGTGAGTGACGCGCTCTATACGTGTCTCCAAAGCGTGTTTGCGATCCTCCGATTAACTGCGCATATGCGAATCAGCGATTCTCTCCCTACTGCACATGCGATAATCGTCTACTCGTTTTTCCAATGTGCATGCGTCTGTAGCAAGCGTATTACGTACTATTGGAATTCCATAGTAATACTACTAGGCATGCGCGAAACGGGAGTGCGTGTGGATTCCGAGCTGAAAAAATAAATCATAATGCATATCATCAGGGAGGTGGATGACGTCGATTGACGGCTGCCTAACGACCAGATTTTCAATAGGCTCTTAAAAAACATGATCAACCCAGGAAAAAAAAAAAAAGAAAACAGGTTGAATTTGCCGACAAAGAAAAAGTGAGTACAAACAGCGATAACTTCGTTAAGACTGAAAATTAAAAAAAATTATGAATGAAACTCATATTTGTTTTGGGCAACAAATATTATTACAGTTTCGTAGCGAGGTAACTTTACCTTCACTTTAAGAAATTGTATCCTTTACCTGTGGCCAATTTAGAACTTTGGGAAAAGTTGATGGGGCCAAACGTACTACTATTCCTATAGAAGACAGTACTTCTTTTAAGAATCCTTTAGATAGGAAGCTTGAATCTTATCTAAGAAGGGCATATTTACATACTGGCTATATTCTTAGACCTGTTATATTTATGGCTGATGTTGCTGCTGCTTCTACTTTTTGGTTAGACAGTTTAGCATGGCAGTTTTCTTCCGATTCTGAATTATCTAACATTATTGTTT
Source organism: Bombina bombina (assembly GCF_027579735.1). NCBI lineage: Eukaryota > Metazoa > Chordata > Amphibia > Anura > Bombinatoridae > Bombina > Bombina bombina. The sequence goes on from NC_069505.1 coordinate 379,896,234, forward strand.
TACTTCAACATGCATATCATTTTATGTGTGATGCTATATTTGATGTTATGAAGATAAATGTCAAATCCATGTCTTTATCCATTCTAACTAGAAGAGCTTTATGGCTTAAATCTTGGCGTGCTGACATGGTGTCTAAAACTAGATTATTATCTCTCTCTTATCAAGGTAAAAATCTTTTTGGTTCACAATTGGATTCTATTATCTCCACTGTTACTGGGGGGGTTTTCTGCCCCAAGAAATCTAAGGGTACATTTAAAGCTCCCAATCGTTTTAGTTTCTTTCGTCAGAATAGAGAACAGAAAACCACTCCTTCCCCTAAGGCCTCTGGCTCTAATTGGAGACCATCTCCGAATTGGAATAAATCGAAGCCTTATAAGAAACCAAATCCTGCCTCTAAAACTACATGAAGGTGCGGCCCTCAAGCCGGTTCTTCTAGTATGGAGCAGACTAAAGCTATTTCAAAGACTCTGTCCAAAATTAGTGGATTTAGAATATAATTTCTCAGGGGTATCTAATAGGATTTAGAATAAGACCTCCCTTGGGAAGATTCTTTCTTACCCATGTACCAAAAAACCCAGTAAAGGCTCAAGACTTTCTGAAATGTATTTCAGATCTAGAACTTTCAGGGGTAATTGTCCCAGTTCCACAACAGGAGCAAGGATTGGGTTTGTATTCAAATCTATTCATTGTACCAAAAAATGAAAACTCTTTCAGTCCCAACTTTCAAGATGGTAAATATAAGAACTATTCTGCCTTTTGTTCAGCAAGGTCACTTCATGTCCACAATAGACTTACAGGACGCTTACCTTCACATTCCGATTCATCCAGATCACTATCGATTTCTGAGATTCTCTTTTTTAAACAAGCATTACCAATTTGTTGCTCTTCCGTTTGGCCTTGCAACAGCACCAAGAATATTCTCAAAAGTTCTAGGTGCCCTATTATCTGTGATCAGAGAGCAGGGTATTTGCAGGGTTTCCGTATTTGGACGATATCTTGGTACTAGATCAATCTTTTCATTTAGCAGAATCTCACACAAAAGAATCTCATGATCAATTTACCAAAGAGTTTTTAGATTCCTCAGACAAAGGTCACCTTTTTAGGTTTCTAGACAGATTCAGTGTCTATGACTCTATCCCTAACAGAAAAGAGACATTTGAGATTGGTTTCAGCTTGTCTAAACCTTTAGTCTCTATTATTCTCTTCAGTGTCTATGTGCATGGAAGTTTTAGGTCTCATGATTGCAGCATCGGATGCGATCCTTTTTGCTCGTTTTCATATGAGGCCTCTACAGCTTTGCATGTTGCACCAATGGTGCAGGGATTATACTCAGATATCACAACTGATATACCAAAATCCTAACACTCAACTCTCTCTGACTTGGTGGTTAAACCATTATCTTATTGTTCAAGGGGCCTTTTTTGTTCATCTTACCAGGACTGTGATCACAACAGATGCAAGTCTCACAGGTCGGGAGGCTGTTTGGGGGTCTCTGACAGTACAAGGTGTTTGGAAGCCTCGAGAGGCGAGGTTACCAATCAATATCTTAGAACACAATACTATTTTCAGAGCTCTTCAGGCTTGGCCTCTATTAAAGAGAGAACCAAATATTCAGATGTTTTCTATCAGATTGTGCAGATGTGGGGTCTTCCAGACACTGATCTGATGGCCTCTCGTCTGAACAAGAAACTTCCCAGATACCTTTTCGAGGTCCAGGGATCCTCAGGCGGAAATTATGGATGCTCTAGCAGTTCTTTGGTTTTACCAACCTGCTTACATTCTTCCGCCTCTGGTTCTTCCAAGAGTGATCTCAAAGATTATAATGGAATAATCTTATGTGTTTCTTATAGCACGAGTATGGCCTCACAGGTTCTGTTATGTGGATCTTGTCCGAATGTCCAGTTTCCAGCCTTGGTCACTTTCTCTAAGACCAGACCTTCTGTCTCAAGGCCCGTTTTTCCATCCGTATCTCAAATTTCTAAATTTGAAGGCATGGAAATTGAACGTTTAGTCCTTAGTCATAGAGGTTGCAGGCTTGCAAGCCTGTTTTAAGGAAAATATATCAAAAGGTTTGAAAAACTTATATTTCATGGTGTTCCACTCATGGTTATTCTTGGCATTCTTTTAGAATTCCTAGAATTCTTCAGTTTCTTCAGGATGGTTTGGATAAAGGTTTGCCTGCCAATACATTAAAAGGACAAATCTTTGCTCTTTCTGTTTTATTTCACAGAAACATTGCTAATCTTCCTGATGTTCACTGTTTCGTACAGGCTTTGACTCGTATCAAACCTGTTATTAAATCTCTCTCTCTCCAACTTGGAGTCTAAATTTGGTATTAAAGACTTTGTAGGCTCCTCTCCTTTTGAGCCTATGCATTCTTTGGACATTAAACTACTTTCTTGGAAAGTGTTATTCCTCAGCTTGGCTATCTCTTCAGCTAGAAAAGTGTCTGAGTTGTCTGCTGTCTCTCGCAAGTCTCCTTATCTGATTTTCAATCAAGATAAAGTTGTTTTGCGGACTTCTTTTAAAATTTTGCCTAAAGTTGTGAATTCTAACAACATTAATAGGGAAGTTATTGTTCCTTAGAAACATAGAAACATAGATATTGACGGCAGAAAAGAGCCACAGGCCCAGCAAGTCTGCCCGATATTACCTAACAGTATAAACGTATCTAGTTCGTAGGATAGCTTTATGCTTGTCCCAGGAATTTTTAAAGTCCCCCACAGTGTTTGTCATTACTACCTCTTGAGGAAGTTTATTCCATAAAACAATCACTCTTTCTGTAAAGAAGTGCTTTCTCAAATTACTCCTTCCTTGTGTCCTGATCCTAAGAATACTCTTAAAAGATCTTTACATTCATTGGATGTGGTAAGAGCTTTGAAATATTATGTTGATGCTACTAAAGATTTCAGAAAGACTTCTAGTCTATTTGTTATTTTTTCTGGTTCCAAAAAAAGTCAGAAAGTCTCTGCCATTTCTTTGGCATCTTGGTTGAAACTTCTAATTCACAAAGCTTATTTGAAGGTGGGGCAGTCTTGAGATTTCAATAATGAAGCTTTAGTTGATCAAATCTGGAAAGCAGCCACTTGGTCTTTTTTGCATACCTTTACTAAATTTTACCATTTTGACGTGTTTACTTCTTTGGAAGAAGTTTTTGGTCGAAGGGTTCTTCAGGCAGCTGTCTCACTTTAATTCTAGTGCCTATGATTTAAGATTTCAACTTACTTATTTTTTTGGATATAATTTCTTCTTTTTTTTTTTTTTTTTTTTAAATCCCTACCTCTATAGTTACTCATTGACTTCCATATCTTGGGTATTATATCCCATCAGTAACTAGCTTGCGGACTCTCGCCACCTATATCAAAGAAAACATAATTTATGTAAGAATTTACCTAAAAAATAATTAATTTCATGGTGGCGAGAGTCCATGAGACCCACCCATTTTTTGGGGGGTTATGATTTTTTGTATAAAGCACATTATTTATCCTGTTCCTCTTTTTTATGCTTTTACTCCTTATCCACCGGGGAGGCCGATAGTATCCGGTATAGGATCTATCTGTGATAGTCTATCCAAATATGTAGACTTGCAACCAATTGTTTAAAAAAACAAAAGCCTATTTAAAAGACACAACTGAGGTAATTAAGAGATTTGAGGGCATCCCATGGGAAGATAATATGATTTGGCTAACATGTGATATATCTGCTTTATACACGTGTATCCCACATAAACTTGCTATCCAAAAAATCGAAGAAGAATTAGTAAAATGGCTTATTCCATCTAATCATATAAATTTCTTTTAGATGGTATAAATTTTATTTTACACCACAATTATTTCATTTTTCAAAATAAATTTTACCTCCAAACAAGGGTACAGCGATGGGGACCACATTTGCCCCATCGTATGCTAACTTATATGTCAATGCATTTGAGAATCAATTTATCTGGGAAAATAACCCCTTTATCAACAATATACTGTGTTATGGCAGGTATATTGACGATATAATCATCCTTTGGAAAGGTGAGGTGGACCAAATTGAGAGCTTTATGGATTATATTAATACAAACAATTTTAATTTACTATTTACTAAATCACATTCCAATAATCAAATAGAATTTTTAGACTTAATTTTATTCAAAGATACCACAGGCAAAATTGCAGTAAAAAACTACCGTAAAACAACTGACCGTAATAGTTTTATACAAGCAAAAAGCGCACATACGAAATGCTGGATGAATAATGTCCCATACAGTCAATTTTTGCGCATTAGAAGGAACTGTACATATCCAGAAGACTTTGAATTAGAAGCATTAATTTTAGAAGGTAAATTTGCAGAGAAAGGTTATAAGCGTGAGATTATACAGCAAGCAAAAGAAAAGGCACTAGGTAAAGATAGAATGTCCATTATTTCCAAAAGTACCAATAAGGATGAAAATATTGAAACTTTGGGGACTACAATACATAACACACTAGTGAAATCACAAACATGCAAAATGAACCAGCCTAGATTCATTACTACATATAATGAGGGTACTAGGAAGATGGAGAACATCTTCAAGAAACATTGGCCACTCCTTAAGTCAGATCCTATCCTTGGGCCTCACCTTGAAAATAAACCTACTTTCACCTACAAAAAAGGGAAAAGCCTAAAGAACATCTTGGCCCCAAGTAAACTTAAACCCATAAAAGGAAAAAACCCAAATAATGAAGCAACTAAATCAGTGGAAGGTAACTGGCTAAAAGAATGGAAAGGGACTATGAAATGTAACAAAACAAGATGTAATATGTGTAAACACATAAATAGAGCACCTACATTTTCGAACAGTGAATTAACTGAAACATATAACATAGCCTTTAGAAGTAATTGTGATTCCACATATGTGGTCTACTTGTTAGAATGTGGGTGCGGCCTATTATATGTAGGCCGCACGAAACGTAAAATAAGAAGGAGAACAAACGAACACATCTATAATATAAAAGAAAAATTACTCAAACACAGTGTACCCAGGCACTTTTTAGAGTGCCATGGAAGTAGTCCAAGTTCATTAAAAATACAAGTCATTGATTGGGTACCCCCGTCCAAACCAAATAGGCTACTTGAATTAAGGAAGCTTGAAACAAAATGGATTTATAAATTAAAAACACTTCAACCATTAGGCATGAATATAGATATTGATGTAGTAGCCTTCATGTAATATAAATAAAAAGTTTGTAGATAATGTCATGTATATAAGTTAGTTTTTTTTCAACTGAATTAAATTTTTAATAATTTTTAATAACTGGGGGTTATATTTATAATATAAAATTATACATTAAATTTATTTTAACTAAAACTAATTTTAAAATAATTTTTTAGGTATGAATCATCAATTTAATATGCAGTTTTTAAAATAAAATAAATTCGATTAAGTATCTACTTTTAAATTGTGCTATTCAACACTTTTAAACTATAGCTTTGCCTAATTTATTTATTCCTTTTATTATTTGCTACTCATCAAATATTTTAAGGTATCCACTATAAGTATCAAAAATAATTAATCGATCCTTATCAATTTCTATTCAAGGAAAACAGTATTCAGCATACCAATAGATTGATTTCGTCATTACTAGCAATCATACACAAAACTCTTTTAGTCAACCAAGCAATACAAAGTACACAGAGTTTAGTTTGATACAGTTTGATATAGATTGATATAATATGAACATCTAGGTTCCTAATAATGAGTTAGCCCTAAATTCACTGCTTACCCAATAGGTACTTTTTAGGTAACCAGTTTGGTTATATAATACACATGTAGTTAGTCCACACATGTTTAAAACAATGGCACGATAACTATTAAAATGTGCTATTCAGTTCACTAGGGCTTAAGAAAAGCTGCACACTGCGAATAAACTAAAAGTTGTCCAATACCGATAAGGTCGAAATACAATCATTCCAAACAATTGTTTTAACAACATTTATTGTTGTATTTTTATGGAATATAGTTACACTACATTTATATTGTATTTTTATTGTATTTTACGAATTGAAATATGTTTTGTTCCTTTATTATGTATATATGTATTAGCGTCTGTATGTATGTACCTGTATGAGAATTTGGAGCAATCTAATAGGAGCTCTCATACACACCCTCGAGTTCCGATTGGTCCTTCTCTGTTTAAATGGAAAGAGCGCTAGTTTCAATGTATCCGTCATATTTCCTCTTGAAGAAGCCCGGCCGCTGACCGGGGGAAACGCGTCGGGAAAACAGACTGACAATTTAGTCGGATGCGCTAAGGGTATTGTTCCCCCACTCTCATACAAGCCACGGACCTAACTGATATAGTATCCGGATTAACCTGTCAGTCATTTCTGGTGTAGCAGTGTACGGCAACTACAACGAGATGACGGTGAGAGGAGAAAGAACTGAACTACCCACGCTCCTTCTATCTTGCAGCTTTTTAACATTTGTCTAGTAAGTGCATAAACTGTATGTGTGTCACATTCTGGTATTAAACGCTTCACTTGAGTCTCGCCTCTCTGCGCCTCTTTCTTTTTGTTTTTACATGTTCCTCCATTCGTAGCCCTGGTTTGGAAATACCGGGCTGGATCAAAGGCTGCATTGATTGGGCGCTCTGACTCCCCCTGGAATTAAAGGGACTGCACATCACAAGTACTTAATAAGCTCTTTAAACGCATCTACAGTTAATACACAGGATTGTACATTGTACTTATTCTTAGCCTGTGGACTATTACTAAAGGTACTGTGTATCCATTGCCAGATTGCTGGCAACATAATAACTGCTCTATTTTAAATGAATTAATTGTATATGAATTAGGTTGAAATATTTATTTTTTTATTTATTATTTTAAAACATTTATCAATTTTTTATTAATATTTATTTATCAATTATTTTCCAACATTTGTTCAGTGTATAGCGCATTTTATCACCACTGATCTATCCTTATACACCTCACTAACTTATACATTAAACTGAGGTATGAGTGAGGTGGGATGTGTATTTATAGGCATTTGAGGTTTGGGAAACTTTGCCCCCTCCTGGTAGGATTGTATATCTCATCAGTAACTAGCTTGTGGACTCTCACCACCATGAAATAAATAAATTTATCAGGTAAGTTCTTTTATAAATTATGTTATGTTTAGTTCTTCAATCCTTATTCCAATGTGCAATTAATTAGTGCCCAAATTGAGCTAAATTTTGTGAGTTATAAAGGTGCAACAGAAACATTCACTGTTGGAAAACAGTAGCGAAAATAGTGAACAAAAAACATAAACCATTTGTGCACTCAGTAGTTACTTCTCTCTTTTTTTAAGTAGCTGCAGCAAACAATTCAGGGTCCCTTTAATCACATACATTTGTTCAAGTGATTGATGTGCATTCTCCCTGTGCATTTACGGCTGTCACTCAAACCTTTGACTATCAAAGTCCAAACGCTCCTAATTGATCCCACGATTCCTCCTCTAAAGATTTGGCAATCACATTGACCACGCTGCCCATAGTCTCCATGCACACACCAATGACCTGCATCATTTGTCTGTGGTCATCTCTGTAGCCTCTTAACAAATCTACCATGTTACGTAATGCAACATCTTCAACATTACGCTGTGCTGTGTTTTTGTACCCTGTACCACCAGCTGGAGGATTACAAGCCTCAGGTCTTGGTGGCGGCACAGGAGAGGATGGAGTAGTAATTATCTTCCTGATCTTCTTCCTCTTCAACAAGTGGCTCTTAATTGGAAGGGTATGGAAGTTGGTGTTAATTACTGCCAGGTTCTGCATCTATGACAGTTTCATCCGGATCCACTGGTCTCAGGTTCAAAATGACCTCCGGGTCAGTCAGGTGAGTCTGTAACAAGATACAAGGAGAAAATCAGTTAGCCAGAATTTAACACATATAAGCGGCAATCAAATTAATAATTATTAGAGGAAAACATTGACAGATATAGAGATATGATTTCCCTATCTTCTTACACAACATGGAAAAAGGGAATTTCACTTCATTGTTTTAAATTTTCAACATAATATTTTATTGAGGTAATATCCAAAGGAATGAAAAATAATGCAATCATGTTACAAACGTTACACAGATGAATAGCCAATACGACTTGATTCAACAGTATCGCTTATTTTCTCGAACAGCGAGAGTAGGTGATCTACTTTTACATGTGTGTTTAAGGCGATTAAAAGGGTTAATGTGAATCTGTAACTCGTATGTAACTTTCAACAAATAAGAACTTCATATATACAATTTTATAGTGGAAGATCTAAGTTGGAAGTTTCCAACAGGTGTGTCGGGTCACATTTGTCCCTATCTTATTCCAAATAACCAAACATAAATATGTAAGATTGTTACAACCTAAACCCCAAATTCTAAGAAGGGTAAAAGAGCATAGTGATGGTAAGTGCTGTATAGTGTAGGGTCGCTGTGCTGGTATTTAATTTGTGTTTACTTTGGTTCTATTGTCTTTCTATAATGTAGGTAGCATATTATGTGCTTTGGTGTGGTGGGATTGTGAAGGTCAGAGGTCAGTTGAGTTTTGTGCTCCACGTTGCTATCATGATGCAAGAAACCTTTCCATTGTCATCTAAGTGAAGGGGTTAAATATAGGGAGGGGAAAGGGGAGGGGAGAGGAGACTTCATAGGGAAGGTAAAAAGGGTGTGGGAGGAATGGCATATTTGATGGGGTAACATTAGTTATTTGTTTTAAATGTACAGTACATTTGGCAGCAGTCATTTCTAATCTGATACAAAGATACGTTCTTTCCCTATCTCCTCATATAAGTACTCTAAAATAAATAAAAAATAAAATAATAATTTTGTGGTTGACATTTAAACATTTTAACTCAATAATATAGTGCTTATTACATCAGGCACTTGTAAATCTGTTTAATTATAGCTCTGTTAAAGAGTCTTAAATGTATCTCTATCTAGTTATTATCCCTTCTTCAATTTAAATAAAAAGTAAAAATTTGAAAATACCTGCTAAACCCGGTTCAAAATTTGCCAAAATACTAACACACAACCTTACAACTTCCCCTGCAAAGATAAAAAAGGATAAATGATTATGATTGTGAAATGCTTTTAAACATACCAAAAAAGCACACTGAACTAAAATATTAGAAACAAATTAAAAGGACAGTCAAGTCCAAAAAAACATTTCATGATTTAAATAGGGCATGTAATTTTAAACAACTTTCCAATTTACTTTTATTACCAATTTTGCTGTGTTCTCTTGGTATTCTTAGTGTAAAGCTAAACCTAGGAGGTTCATATGCAAATTTCTTAGACCTTGAAGGCTGCCTCTAATCTAAGAGCATTTTGACAGTTTTTCACCACTAGAGGGCATTAATTCTTGTGTTTCATATAGATATCATTGAGCTCATGCACATGAATTTACTGAGGTGTGAGCACTGATTGGCTAAAATGCAAGTCTGTCAAAAGAGCTGAAATAAGGGGGCAGACTGCATAGGCTTAGATATGAGGTAATCACAGAGGTGAAATGTATATTATTATAACTGTGTTGGTTATGCAAAACTGGTGAATGGGTAATTAAGGGATTATCTTTCTTTTAAAACAACAAAAATTCTGGTGTTGTGACTGTCCATTTAAATTACAAAAACAAGAACATATTTAACTTATAACAATCACTATATACAATATAATATATATATATATATATATATATAAACAAAAAAAATCACATACTGTATATAAATATATATATAATATATATATATTATAAAAGGGTGCCAATAACAGTCCACAGGTATATGGAAAGTCTTATAAATCTTCTGGACCGGAGGAATATAAAGGAAATCCTCTCAGGCAGAACAAGGCAGCTTACATAAATGATCCTATAAAACAACAAATGCAAGAAGGCGCCTCATAGGGTAGAAAGTCTACATAATATGATCAGATGATATATATAAATAATAAACTCTCAAGTGTACATGCACTGAAAGTGCAATAACAGCAGGCCGGATCCTCTAAATCGTCTGGCAGACGCCCCCCCCCCCCCACCCACTGCTGGGTATTCCACTGTCTTCTGATTTTCAGCAATCTCAGCTGCCCCACATATGGATTTTGTGTAGCAAAATATCCACATAATTAGTGGCAACACGTAGCTTAAAAAAGTTACAAATTTATTGCAAACATATCACATAATGTCAAAGCGATGTGTTTCTCAAAGGATAAACAAGAGCAGAGTCCAAGGACAGGCTAAAGGTTGGATCCCATGAGACCAGTCCAGCAACTAGGTACTAAGAGGTAAAGCAGAAGCAGTCTAGCAGGTATAGGTGGTGAGGCTGGTGCAGGATACCAGGTAAGTGTAGCTGGAACAGCAGGATTCAGGTAAGCTGCCACAGGTACAAAAAGAACAGGCAGCTCAGCAGGCACAGGATACCCAGCAGGTGCTGTTGGTGAGGATGGTACAGGATACTAGGTAAGTGTAGCTAGGCCAAAAAGATTAAGGTATGTTGCTAAAGGTACAGCAAGAACAAGGGGCTCAGAAGGTACAAGAAAACCCAGCAGGTAGTTGTTGGTTTGGCAGGTACAGGATACACAGTAAGAGCAGCTAGTATAGCAGGATTCAGATAAGCTGCCACTGGTACAGGACGCTCAGCAAGCACAGGAAACCCAACAGGACCAGTTGGGGAGGCTGTCACAGGATACCAAGTATGTGCAGCTGGTACAGCAGGGATCAGGCAAACTGCCATTGGTACAGGAGGTTCAGGTGGCACACGAAACCTAGCAGGCACAGTTAGTGAGGCTATCACGGAGTACCAGATAAGCAAACCTGGTACAGCAGGAATTCAGGTAAGTGGTATCAGGAACAAGTTAAGTACAAGCTTGTTGCAACACAGGATACGGGGAGAACTGAGAGAAAGTAAATGCAAGGTGAACTTCCCAATAAGACAAAAAATGTGGGTTTGTGTGCAATTTTTATCCAATAATATATATACGCAGTCAATATAGACCAAAAGTTTCTCATCCAGCAAAATACCCCTCCGGCAATGCAAACATCAGAGCAAATTAACAGTATGTATATGATATCCCCTTTAGTAGACTCACACTTTTTGATGTGGTAGGAGGACCTCCGCTACTCTTGCGGTGCAAAGAGAGACTTACTCCCTACCTCCTTCACCTGCAGCATGTCTCTGTGTCTCTGTATGGGGTTGCATCTGTTTCCTTCCTGGGCGCTCCGATTACGTCACTGTTAGTGCCTGAAACCTGTGAGGGGAAGCCGGTGGTGCTGGCAAATACTGGTCTGTTGCTTGAACGGAGTATCCGGATCTACTGGGAATTTCAAATGCAGTAAAAAAAAAAAGAAGTCGATCCACTTTAAATGTAAGATTAAAACATCCAAACTTTTATTCATAGCGTTTAAAAACGATGCTGGGAAGCACCTTACAGAACAGTGTCAGAGCAGGCGCAGCACTGGGCTTACGCGTTTCAGCTTAGAGAGCCGTAATCATAGCCTGGTGTGCTAAGCCTTCTCTTACAATTTAAAAAGCAAAAGGTATTATACTATTGGCTGAGTATTTTAATTAATTAAAACAATTAAGCGGATGCTATGAACAATTTAACCCTCTCTGTGTTGTAAACAAAAAAACAATAAAGCTACATATGCAAAATTATATTAAACAACATTGTACTTCTGAATCTTTGTGAACTTCTAAGTAAATAGCAACTCTCTACATTTTGAAATATGCTAATTTGGGCTCCTTAACTTATCCAGTCATACATAGATACAAATTGAAAATGATAATGAATAAGAACCATTAATTATTTATTTGTTATAGATAATTTACTTGGGCACCATAAGGGTTCATGTGTTATTAAATGCAAAAAGGACAATGTACAACTTTCTATAATACCTAAAAGGGGTCTATTGATACGATACGTGCAATTCAATACTTTATGTACATAGACATACAATTTTAAACTTGATTAATATCATGGAATAATTGCTGTCCTGAACCTTGCAATCAAATTATTACCTGTTGTAATTGTGCAAAAATAAGGGCCCCAAAAATGTGTATAAATGGTAATAGAGTGTAATTTACGGAATAGTTCTAAATTACTCACAATTTATTGGAGTTACTCCCAATAATTAATCATATCAATAATTAATCATATCATATCTCAAATTTAAACCTTTAGGTAATCTGGTTTCCAACTGAAAAATCCAAAAGATTTATCTTTTTGCCAAAATGTGATCCAAGTTCCCACCCCTTGGTGGCAGCACTACTTTTTTTTTTTTTGACACACCATTGAAAGGTGTTAAGATCACCTCCATATTTGATAGAAAAATGCTTCACCAAAAGGGGTAGATGATTTGCCCACATTAATGGTGGACAAATGTTCCCAAAGCCTCAATCTCATGTCTCTAGATGTTAAACCCACATACTGTAAATGACACTGGGTACAAGTGATAAGATAAATCACATTTATACATCCCCAGATGTCTTAAGCATGAACTGGTAGTTTTAGGGATCTTTCGCAAATTGTGTAGGCGCCAAAATGTTGCCAAGAGTAGTACTCTTCTTGTATGAGCATCTAATGTCCTTTTCCACTACAGTTACCAGTTTGTCATCAGCTTTTAAGATTGGAAAATGCCTCTTAATGATATTACAGACTGACTGATACTGGGCACTATACTGGGCAACAAAATATGTACCTTCAAATTGTTTATTAGTAGATTTCAGCTTTTTAACCAAGAGTGACTCTCTTGATATAGACTCAACTGTATTTCTAGCCTTTTTTATATCATGTTCTGGATATTTCCTCTCTTTGAGCCTTCTGCTCAATTCATTTGTCTCAAGCTCAAACTCTCTGTTGTTTGAACAATTTCTCCTTATCCTTAAGAATTGTCCTTTAGCAATAGCAAACCTGATTTGCTGAGGATGACTGATTCTCCCATGTAACAAGTTGTTACCAGAGATGGGTTTGCGGTACACACCCGTCTCAACTAACTCACCTACTTTTCCTCTTAGAGTAAGATCCAAGTAATTAATCTTAACTGGATTTGTTTTGAATGTAAACCGCAAACCCATGTCATTAACATTAAGAAATTCTATGAAATTGGGTATTAATTTGTGGTCACCTGTCCAAATAAATAGCAGATCATCAATAAAACAGTCCTGACTATATACCTTTGAAATTCAGGTAAGTAATCTGTACATCTGTCAAGGAATAAAGCAACTGCCTGCACTCCCTTATCATGTGGTATGGAGGAATAGAGTGCAACAGCATCAACTGTGAGCCATGCACTCGATTCCTCCCACTCCACATCCTGCATTATGTTAATAAAATGAGTCCTATCTCTGAGGTAGGCCGGTAGTGATGTCACTAAGGGCTGCAAAATGGAATCATCCCACTGTGAGAGGTGCTCTAGAAGACAGCCAATTCCACTCATCCCAAAGTGATGGGCTATATAGAGGAACACTGAATCAGGAGCCTCTTGCTGGAGCACAGTCAGGTAACTACCTGAGAGTGCCCCCTCCTAAGGCGTTACTCTAGGGACAGCTTAAAAAAAGGGTGATTGGGATGCTTCTTCTTAAAATCTCTAAAAGGGTGATTGGGATGCTTCTTCTTAAAATCTCTGACTAGTGCAGGTGCATGTACTTCAGAGGATGGAACCTAAAACCATAGCCCTTCCAATGGATGAGGTACTCCAAACTTCCTCTACAAATTCTAAAATTGAGGACTTCCACCTCATATTTTTCAGACCAATGGGACCTGGGGTAGTTGGTTTCCAATGTGAAAAAGAGTCCTGTATTGTAGGTTCAAGAAGAGAGCCATTCAATACTTGATGGATGTGATAGGATGATGGTATCTCAAGGTGAATGGAAACAGTAGAGATTATTTTTTCTATTGTGTAGGATCCAATAAAGCAGGGACTCAATTTTCTAGAAAGATGATTAAGTTGAAGATGAGCAATAGCTAAGAATACCTTGACTCCTGGCTGATATATAGGAGTATGATGTTTTTTCTGTTTTGTACTGTTGTTGAGCATTAAGTAATAGTTTCTTTAGAATAGAGAAGGAGATAGATTTTAATAAAGTCCATTGTTATAATACAGCCTGAGGTTGCAGAGAGTCTTTCTTGATAATGCACACTGGACAACATTGCACATATGAGTCTGCTAATTAACTCTTGGGTCTTATGAATTCCTTTATGTCCTCCCAAAGATGTACCGTCTGGGAACATATTAAGTGCAACTACCTCTGTGCAACATTTTGGTATACCCTTATGGGACAAATCGGAGCAACTTCTTTTACTAAGTCCCTGTGAAGATTGATACATAGCTCTGTTGTTAGCAATATTTCTAGATCACTGAAGTCGTCAGAAAGGTAGATCAGTCTCTTAGGAGAGCCCACATAAAATTGTCCATATTAAAGGAAATTACTAGATTACTTATTAAGAGCTCTAGAAATATTGCTAAAAACAGATGCTATGTATAGATCTTCACAGGGACTTAGTAACAGAAGTTTCTTCGATTTGTATACCAAAATGTTGCACAGAGGTAGTTGCACTTAATATGTTCCCAGACGTATATAAGGGTTAGTACAGATTGGTTAGCAATCTTGCAGTCAACACTGGGAACAATACAAACATGTGGGATTATGTAAGTATAGAAGTAACAATAATACGTATGAGCCTCTAAGTTTGTTTATCTTTATTTATTTTGCACTCGCAATCCACTAACTGTAACGAATATATTTTTGAAAAAAATTGTACTGATGCAGTATTGTTCCTTTGCATGTATGCAAACTATTATGATTGTATAGGATTTTGTATTTGCACACTGTTGAAGCATGTTACCAGCCCAGATGGGAATGAAGTATACAGATCCGCTTTTCTTTTTCGTGAAAATTACATGTAAATTTGTACGGATAAGCAGACATCTATATGAATGATAATGACGTGGAAAAGGGGCTCGGCCTACAACATCATTAAGTTTTTAACCTATCACAGAGATGGTCATGTGGTATAAACTTTGAATCCGAATAGGCAAGTCATACAGCTATGACTAAGGCCATTGGCCAAAACGTGTCAGCTGACCTGTGATTTTGGTATTTGGAACGTTTGCCTGTCTACCGGGTGGAGCCTACAGGAACACGGAACAGCTGGGAAGGACTCATGCACTTCATAAAGGCAAGACGGTCTACCTTGAGGAGGAGGGTGAGAAGCAGTGGACTTTATAGTGTCTTTGAATTAATCATTTATTAATCTCACTCTCTGTGGACCGGGGTTAGACTAGATTGTATTGTTTTGGAGTATAACAACAGTGTGGGAAACACTGAGTGCTTGGGGTCATCAGTGGCCCTAGGTGCATTTCTTTAACAACAGTATCAGAACTGTATACTTGTGATCATATTTCCCGGCTGAATTAAAAGCAGTAATTGCTGCAATTACTGACATTTCAGTTATGACTGGAAGGGTATACATTTCGGTTTGTCCATTACTCCCAAAGATGTGTCATGAAAAAAATAGACTTGTAACACTAGAGAAGATGGTACTACAAGCTCCAAATTTTTTATTGTGGATAAGATCTGACTACCAGACACTCTTACAGGGGTTGGTAGAGGTCTCTTGTTTAGAAGTATTTTGGCATATTGTCTCGCATAATTTTGAACCTGAGACCAGTAGATCCAGATAACACTGTCATAGATGCTGAACCTAAAGAACAAATATAGTGATTCACGCTGTGCTATTAGGGGAATTGAACTCTAGATGTTAAATACTTAGGCAAACAACTTGACCACTACTCTATCAGTTCCCACTGATGTTTTTAAATGTATCTAAAAGTGATAAACTCTATGTAAGTGATACAACAAAGCAAATACAAAATGTGATCAAACAAGCACAGTGCATATCTTCTGTTATAGTAATGTCTTAGGGTGGTTTCCTCAAAAAGATAGAAACATAGACATAGTGCAGAGCAGTTTACATATAAAATATCCCAATCCGAATGAACGGTACTCACATGGGGAGAGCTTCTATAGCTCTAAGTTATAGATGTTATTTAAAATCCCACTGGCATAGACCAGAACATGTATTCCAAGGATTTATTAAAATATAAAAAAAAAGTATATGTATAAAAACAGATAAAACAAAATACAAACAAATCTTACAGAGTCAGGCACAGATTTCAATCAGCGTGTATTAGACCTGTAAACTTCAGAGGGACCGGTCTTTTCCAAGTAACATCAGTTTATCGTTAGTCACTACACCGCTCTATTTGTAAGCGAGCAATGCCTCCTTCATCTGTTGATGCCGCTCTGTGAATAATTCTATTTTGATTTTCTTGCAGAGCACATATTGATTAGGTTACCACATCTAATTGCTGTGTTGAGGTGGTGGTGGCTTCAAAAATTCCTGCAAGTTCCATCTTTTCTGTGAGGGTTTTTGTGAGTGGAACTGAAATGCAGAGATATACATGAAACAAAAAGTAAATGAAATAACAAACTGAATTTAAGAGCTGGTCAAAAGTCAGGTACCAGGATATCAGTCCAGCAACAATGTACCAAGGAATAAACAAGAGCGGTCTAAGAACAGGCCAAAGGTCAGGTAACGTGAGATTAGTCCAGCAACTAGGTACCAAGAGGTAAAGGATAAGCAACGTCTAGCAGGAACAGGTGGTGAGACTGGTACACGATACCAGGTAAGTGCAGCTGGTACAGCAAATACAGCGGGCTCAGCAGATACAGGATACCCAGCAGGTACCGTTGGGGAGGCTGTCATGTACTACCTGGTAAGTGGTATCAGGAATAAGGTAAGTACAAGCTTGTTGCAACACAGGATACAAGGAGAGCTGAGAGCAGGTAAGTAAAAGGTGAACTACATACAGTATTAACTCAGCCTAGAGTGATGAGCTAAATTGATTTATATAGGAACTCCCACACCTGTGGGCAATTAGGTGTGAGTTTCTGAAATTATGTATGGCCCCTTTAAATCAGTGTAATGAGCAGCTGCACATGCCTAAGGAAAGCAGCAGCCGCTGCAAAAGAGAGGCTGGAGCGCAGTCAGCTAAGTACCTGACAGATATATGCGTATGACAACATTCCTATATACAAACTTAGTCACAAAGAACATGCTAAGTAAAAAAAGATGCCTATGATAATACAATCAACTTTCATGCTTTTAATCTGGCGCAATACACATACTAGCACAATGGTAAAATTCAGGACACTAGGGAAAATGTAGGCCTAGTTTCCATTAATGTGGTAAACAGTGATAATACTGAATGGGATGGTAAATTTATATATAAACATATTCTATTACAACGTATTATCAGCAAGTAAACCACTAACTTTATTATAATATTACAGGACCAGTTTTTTTATTTTATTTTTTTATTCATACCTCACTCATCTTCCTCCGCCCTCTTACATTCCCACGTGCAGGTAGTGGGTGATGTAGGGTGGTCCAACCTGCATGCACAATAGCTTGCTATCCGCTCCAATGTAAACAATGGATCACAAGATTCATTGTTTACTTCAGGAGCGGATGTGATTGACGGTGAATACCCATTTCTAATAAGCAAATTTACTTTTCTGCAAATGATTGCATGGCAGCAATATTTCTATTATCTGCTGCTTATGACTGATTCTCGGCTTTGAGTGACATAAAGCAGCAATTTATTTTCTATGCCAATAGCGCATGCGTAAGACATGAACACACACGGACTCTCTGAGCTGGAAAAAATTAGCGCATGTGCATTTCCTCCAAGAGGAAAAAAAAAAAAGGATGTATCGGAGAAGGGCGGAGCAAGATGCAAGAGAATTTATAACATAACAGAAAAAGAGGGGGAGGTTTTCTCATCAATAAATTAAATAACACAAAGGAAGGGTGCAACCTGGAAACAAATGCATAAATAAATATGTGACTGCAGAAAAGTGGATGATCCGAAATAAGGAACATCCAAAAGACCAGGTAACAGCACTCAATCGTTATTATAAATATTCACAGGGATATAGGTCAATGCAAAAGGTTCTTTATCTTATCATAAATATATCAAATCAAACAGAAATACAGTGAACCTGTAAGACAAACAAAACACATGGCCCCTCACAAATTTATTGCACCTGAATTGGCGAGAAGAAATCCAATGCTAATTTTGATTAATTTTGGCGTCGAACACTAATTTGGAGGGTTCAAAGTGACATTCTCACGCTTCTACTTTTTGAAATTTTGATAAATGGACCCTACTAAAGTAATAATCTAGTCCTTTCTATTTAAAAAAAATGTAGTTTTGTGTGATCAACTGCGTACTGGCAATCTTGTTTGCTGGAATAAAAGCATTTATGTACAAGGAACAAAGAGATATTATTTTAGGTTAGATGTACCATTGGTGAAAATAAACCTCATTAAAAGCATAAAGGAGAAAATCAAAGCAGATTAACCTACGAACATTCTGAGCGCATAAAACTTTCGCTGACAATATTCAGCTTCACATAAATATGACCAGGACATAACTTTAGTAGATAAAATTTGAATTCTCATTACAGCCAAATATATAGTTTTATAAACTTCTTTCTCCATATAATTTGTGCTTTTGCCAAGAGGATATGGACTTAAAAAGGCCCAATAATGTTTACTGTTGCAAATCAAGCATATAAACTCTATTAATATGTAACTGTTTAAGCTTTTTAGCAGCATTTTAACAACATTTGCAACTCATAACAACATTTTAACATCATGTATATGACTTTGAATTTAATATGACTATCAGTATAATTTTTATTAAATTGGTTCCAATTAGGCCCATTTAAAAGGGATATTAAACTGAAATATTTTCTTTTGTTATTCAGACAGAGCATACTGTTTAAAAAACTTTTTCAATATACTTCTATTATCAAATTTGCTTCATCCCTGTAGTATTTTTTGTTGTTATGGATGTACAAATGATGATTTATAAATTCTGCACAAAAATGAATTGTATCTAACATGTGAACCTTCAGTAATATATTTGGAAAAGCAATTTTGAAGTCCCTCTAAGTTTCACCAAAAGCATATTCTAATTTGAAAAAAAAAATGTATAAAATGTACAATTATAATAAAATATAGGAAGTAACTATAATGTACAGTGAGAAATATTTTCTTGAAACAGGCCCTGTACTTCATATTACATAAATATTCCTGCAATGACATCCAGTGGTGAGCAGTGGTCACTACAACAAACTATTGTATTCAGGGAATCAATATAAAAATATATATTCCATATAATTGGATAACAAAGGGTTTATTTTCACTGAAACATTGATCATTTTGAAAAAATTTATTTATTTTTTAAAGAAAACATGCTTAGAAAGTGTTTCTAATCATGTTTATAATTAATTGCAGAGCATTTTAAAATGACCTTTATTCATTTTAAAATACATTAAAAGTATTTTTTATATATGCGCACCTTATATAAAAAACTCTTTATTAATGATTTGAAAACTGGTAAATGTTCATCTTATCTCCTGTATTTGAGGCCAATTAGCATTCACTGTCTAGTTTGTAATGGGTTTAGTATACATAGGGCTCCATGTACGAAGCAGCGAAAGCCTGCTTCCCGCAATGTAAGAAGCAACGGTCATTAGACCGCTGCTTCTTACACCCTACGCCACCTCTGAGGTGTGCGAGGGAAAATCAGAAAGAGGGAAATACATGGGGAAGTAAGCTGACGGAGACTGGAGGGACTATGATGTTGCATATAGGAAGAAAAAGGTGTGTAACCCTTTGCTGGATTTCGGCACCCTTGATCTACACCTCTGGGCTTATCTGGACCCGGAGAGGGTGACACAGACGGTTCCCGGAGCCTTTATTTGGGCCACGGCAACCTTCGTGATTTAGACAGCGGCCAGCCGGGGTATGTTGGCGTTTTCAGGAAAGATGATGTCACCAAGGTCCGTCATGCACATTCAAACATGTGTGCAAATTCTGCTGGGGACAACACCCTGGAGCCGAATGTACTAAAAAAAGGGATCCCCAAACCGAATGGTTTGGGAATAAAGTCACTTCTACAGGTAAGGGCAGACACACCGCTTAGGGTTTCCGTAATTGCAAAGTGGTTTCGTAAGTACCCGAAAAAAACAGCCGCTGCTTTACTGGGCTCTGGCCTTCGTTATGGCTTCACCATTCCAGTGGTGGGTCAAGTGCAGGGTTCTAGAGTAGAAGACGACCTCTATGTTTCCGGAGGCAGTTCGGGAGAAATTAGATAAGGAGGTAGTTTTGGGTAAGGTTGCAGGCCCCTTCCAAGATTTGCCTATTCCAGGATTGGTGATATCCCCGTCGGGGGTGGTCCCCAAAAAGGAGGCTGGTAAGTTTAGATTGATACAACACTTCTCTTACCCCAAAGGGCATTCAGTGAACGATATGATCCCCTCTGAACTAAGTTCTGTGCACTACCAGTCGTTTGACGACGTGCTGGATATAGTGCGGGGAGTTGGGCCTGGGGCTTTAATGGCCAAGCTGGACATAGAGTCCGCATTCCACTTGTTTTCTATTCACCTGTCTTTCTTTAGGTTGATGTGGTGTTGGTTTGAGAACGCCTATTATGTAGACTGCTGTTTTCCCATGCGTTGCTGCATCTTCTGGGCCTACTTTGAAGCATTCAGCTCATTTTTGCACGGGGCTGTAGCTTCAGGCAACAACAAGATCGCCCATTACTTGGACGATTTTCTGTTGGTGGGAGACCCCAGGACGAATGAATGTGTCTCTTTGATGTACGTCATGAGGTTTCTAATGGCTAGGTTTGGGGTTCCTTTGGTTAAGGACAAGACGGAGGGTCCGTGTACGTGTTTCACTTTCCTGGGCATTGAGATCGACTCAGTGGTGATGGAATGCAGACTACCCACAGAAAAAAGTGAGTAAGATGTTGGAGGTGGTTAGGGTGACTGCTGCGTCACCCACATGTTCACTGAAGGAGTTGCAATCACTCCTAGGTCTCTTAAATTTTGCAGGAAGAATCATCCCATGGGGCAGAAAAGATTTGAGAGGCAACTTGGTGGCGGTAGGACTCCGACTTTGTGAATAAGAATCACAAGGGAAATGGTGGCGGACTTACAAGTATGGGAAGGGTTCTTATAGGACTTCAAAAAAAAAAATATGTCAAGATTGACAAAACTTGCTATACGGTCAGAGACAACAGCGCACGGATGATAGCAAAATAAGATTTATCACCAAATATAATTCACACTGGCAAAAATTAAGAACTATATTGAATAAAAATTGATATTTGCTGTCTAAAGACGATGCTCTCTCTGACTTTGTAGGAAACTATCCTCAGATGAATGCACGGAGAGCAAACAACCTCAAGGATGTATTGGTTAAAAGTGAATTTATAAAAGTGCCTCCTAAGAATTGGTTGACTGACCATGCTCAGAATATAGTTGGATGTTCTCCATGCAACCATTGTGTAGCCTGTCCTTTTGTAAAAAAGACTAAAACATTTGAAACTACTACTGGCAAAACGCATAAAATTAAATCTTTTATCAATTGCTCTACAACTGGTGTGCTCTACCTTTTATCGTGTTCTTGCCCACGTTTTTATGTAGGGAAAACCTACAGAGATTTCAGGATACTTATCTATGAACATAGAGATGACATCAAGTATTTAAATATCGATAGTCCTATTGCCAGACACTTTGCACAATATCATGAGCCTAAGTTAGATGGTTTAAAACTCATAGGCATTGAACATGTTAAACACAGACGAGGAGGCAACATAGATACTATTTTGCTCCGAAAAGAAACAAGGTGGATTTTTAATCTACAAACAATGTCCCCCATAGGATTAAATGAGAAAATGTAATTTGCCTCTTTTCTGCCAAAATATTAATTGATGCTCTCATCTTTACCTTTATCTTGTACGCCCCCTCTAGGCACAATATAGCCATTCCCAAATTCAGAAATACCTTCAGTATATAATAGTTAATATGCAGGTTATTTGTATTCAAATTAGGTAACATAAGTACTACTATTTGACACCAGTCATACTATAAGAATCAATTGTTTTATATTGATAAATATGTATTTACATTAATAATTATATATATAATATAATAATAATAATATATAATAAATAGTACAGGTATTTAGTACAGGTATTTAGTTATTCACACTGTTTATGTTTAAATTGTAAATACTAAGTGTTGTTTGTCTTGTCTCGTTTTGTTTAAAGTGTTCCTCTGAATGTATTATGATGGTATCTGTGACTTTAATTGATTCCGTATTCTATAAGTAACATTAGCAATAGAAAAAACAAAGGCCTTTGAAGTTTCAGCTGATTTATGACGAACTGACGTCACATGACCTATTCGGCCAATAAGAGGAGTGCTTTCACGGATTACGCTATCACCCGGAAGAAGCTCCATGCTGCTCTTGTAATGGAGCGAAACACGTAAGAGGACGCGTTGGTGTGCAGCATCTGACTTGTGGGATCCCCCACTTTATCTTGCTGAAAGTTTTCCCGTGTGGAGGAGAAATGAGCGCTTATCCTGCATCTAACCTTCCTTTGTATCATTGCAATTGTTGAAGGAGAGGTAGTATACCTGTTATTTGGCGACCGGAGGAGTTGGTGGTTTTAGCTGACGGCAGTCTGCCTTGCAATACCTCACACTGCTTATGCTCATGTGGATACCCCACACTGGTTATCAGCCTTTTGGAACTTTTACTATATGTTTGAGTGCCTTCTTGCCTGCATGCACCCTAATGATTAACTGCTTGCTTGCTTTATAACATCTGCATCAAATGTCAAGTTTATCATCAAATGAACTGTTTATCCTGCTTATGGTGCACCATTTATGACTACTTATAGCTGGCTAGGTTACTCTCTTTGGTTTGTGAGGGACCCATGTGTCGTCGTGTTTGTCTGTATGTCTCTATGTGGTTATTCACATATTTGTTTACATTTTTGTTTATACATATGTGGGAATCTTTTATATATTTATCTATGATCTTATAAAAAAAATTTCATTTCGCATATTAACCTTTGTGTCTGTGTGATTATTTATAGTGAGAGTGCTGTATTCCTGGCCTTTTGGATGCACGTTATATCGGTGCATCCACTTTTCTTATTTACCCAATTTTGTATATAATACTTCCAGGTTGCCTCTCAGTTTAGAAATTGTGTACATTATATTATTCTTACTATAGTTGAGCTTACTTTTTGTTTTTTCTTTTTGATCTTATAGGACTTCACTGGCATCTGCATGTGGAGAGGCAATCCAATATCAAATCAGGCCTTGCACCTTTTCACAAATGCGGCAGGAGCCTCCGGATACGGTGCATATTTTGATGGAGCGCTGAGCAGTGGCTGTCTAATTGGGCGGAGACAGAACTCACGCGCAACCTATGCTTCCTGGAATTGTTTCCAATTGTAGGGGCTGTTGAGCTGTGTGGACACCTTTTCCACGACCGAATTTTCTGGACGGATAATCTCAGCGTGGTTTTGCCATTAATAGACTTTCAGCCTCATCGCCTGTGGTGGGGCAGTACCTAAGGCATTTGGTGTTGAGATGCCTGCAGTTGAATATCGACTTCAGAGCTCGCCATGTTCCCGGGTTGTAGAACATAGTAGCGGTTGTGTTATCTTGCTTCCAGTGGGACGCAATCAGGGCCGCAGCTCCAGCTGCGGCTGCTAACGGGCTTCCTTGTCCTTCCTTTTTATGGCAGATTGCGAGGGTTTGCAGAGGCTGATTCTTTTGATCCGTGCTTCCCTGCCACCGGCTATGTGGACAGCTTATGTGATGTACTAGAGTGAATGGGTGAGGTTTTGCGAACACCGGGGATTCTCTTCATGTGAAAGCGAGCAACGCTTATAGCTGCAGTGGCTCGCTGAGCTGAGAGGTAAGCAGGTGACAAAGGGGGCAGTGGTGTCCAAGCTTTCTGCTGTTGCTTTCTTTTGCAGGCTATATGCTTTCCGGGACTCATTGTGTACCTTCCTCGTTCGGCAGATAGTACGGGGGGCATATAGAAGTTCCACGCAGGGACATCAGGGAACCAGTTACGGCAGACCGCTTAGTTCTGTTGCTTGAGGCGTTACCGACAATCTGTTCCTCCCCCTTTGAGTCAAGGCTCTTCGGAGCTGCTTTTGGGTTGGCATTTTAAGGGGCGCTGCGTGTAGGAGAATTGGTCCTGCCTTTAAAAGCGTCTGAAAGAGGGGTATCATAAATAAACACGTTCGTCTGACTGGTGACTCAATATTGCTGTTTATTACAAGGTCTAAAACAACCAGGAGTGGCTAGTTGCCTCCTATATGAAAATACGACTTGGAGGGTCCTCCAGATTTTTGATTCACGCGAACGGGGAATTTCAGTTTAGAAGAATTTTGGGGAGGGTGGCCCAACGGGCGGGCCTTGATTCTTCGTGCATGGGTTGGGGCAGCTACGACTGCGGCTGAGTTAGGTTGGTCTTTGGACCCTATTCGTTCTTTGGAGCGATGGGGATCGCAACAATATAGATCTTACCTCAGGCGGTTGCAGCTACAGTTCTGTTAGTATTAAGTAATTGTTGGATAATCCTTGGTAAGGTATTTGGCAGAGGAAGGAGTGTTGTAATGTCATCTTGGATGTCAGGACCTCTATGGCCAGACTTTTCTAGCAACACGTCCAGGTTCTATTCGGGTGTGGAACGTAGGCCACTCATATGTACACTTGGCTTCCATTCAAGCTTCGGCTGTGTCTGGAGGACAACAACTGTGATTCCCCTCGGCTACGGCCGTGATATGACGGTTGGGGCTTAGGGGTTTGTGCTGGGCAGATCTGCCAGCATTGCTGCAGGATGCTGCTAGGTGATGGGAGAAACCTCATGTCCTTATTCTGTATGCAGGCGGCAATGAAATGATATAGGTGCTATCCCCACATTGAATTTGATCCGGGCAATGCAGGCTGATCTGCGGCAGTTCAAACTCTGGTTTCCTGGTGTGCGAATTGGGTGGTCGAATGTGATCCCTAGATTAATGTGAAGGCACATGTGGTGTCATAAGGCAGATTTTCAGTTCAGTAAAAAGATCAACAGACACATGAGAAAGCTAGTAAGGGACCTTGAGGGTTTTGTCATAGAGCTTGGGAACATTTCTGCAGCTCATACAGGATTATACAGGCAGGATGGGGTTAATTTGAAACCTGTAGGAGTGGACCTATTTAATCAAAATATCAGACAGGCACTACTCCTATGATGGTGGCAGCAAGAGTCTGGACCTTTTAGGTTGCAGGTCTGTCTCGTGTGGCGGGTGGTCAGGGTCATGGCTGCAGGCTGTAAGCAGGTTAGAGTGACGGTCATTGCAGTCAGGGTGATGTCCTGACTGGTTGACGGCGGGCCGAGAACTCCCTAAGCTATCAGATGCATCAAGCTATCTCCTCCTTTTTGTCTGCAGCAGTGGCCCCTGTCCACTTTCTAGAAGGAGTTATATAGTTAGATATTTAGGCCCCAATTGCTGCCATCCGTGTATATACTTATCGTATTGCAGTTCCCAGTGCTGGGCAATAATAAATACGACCCACGGGTCTTTCACCCACTTACTATGTTGTGTGTTATTTATGAAAAAGTTATTTATGTTAGCTGTTAATCTAAGTTATAGGTTATTTATCTTATCTGTTTTATAGTCAGCTACAAGAAAAGTAAGGCATTTAATCCCTTTAGATATTGCAACTTGCCTGGAACGTAACTAAGGGTTAAGGCCTAGTTGAGTGAGGGCTGAGGTTGTGTGTTGTTGTTACAATGTTGCATCATGTGGGGGAGGGATTTACTCACCCCTTTATATGTGATGTGCAGGGAATCCACTTCCTCTTTGTTCCTGTGGATCCCTGGAAGTTTTTCCCCAGCTTTCCTTCCCTATATGAAGATTTTATTGTTATGATATAATGGCGGCAATCGATTAGTTGTGTCTCTTTATGAGGCTCTGTAGGTGTCTGAAGCTGAGAACTCCCTAAGCTATCAGATGCGTCAAGCTATCTCCGCCTTTTTGTCTGCAGCAGTGACTCCTATCCACTTTCTAGAAGGGGTCATATAGTTAGTCATTTAGGAGCGAGACTGAGAGCAGAGTTGAGAATTCCAAAACTGAGAAAAGAATAGATAGATCCGTTATTTGCTTCGAAATTAGCAGATCTGATAGACAGATTAGAGGGAGTGGAGGAATTTGGGCAGAATTTTTTTTGTAAAAAAAATTAGCTCCTTTATTCTGAATTCTGAGAGAGGCTGCGTGCCTGGGGCCCTGAACAGTTAGTCAGAGTCAGACAGTGACAAAAAGACTTAGTTTTTCTTTGAATTAGCAGATACTTAGACAGATTAGAGTAGGACTAGGGAGTGGAGGAACTTGGGAAGAATATTTTTTTTTTTTAAACAATTTGCTTTATTTATTCTGATTTTTCTGAGAGAGGCTGCTTGAACAATTAGTCAGACAGTGACCAGAAAAAACTTAGTTAGAATTAGCAGATAGACAGATTAGAGTAGGGAGTGGAGGAATTTGGGAATACATGTTTTTTTTTATTTTAAACAATTTGCTTTATTCATTTCTGATTCTGAGAGAGGCTGCCTGAACAGCAGGCCAGTAGAAGACTGTGACACATTTTTGTGATTTTACTAGTTGATGGCTGTCACGGTTGCTTACTAGTAAAAACTTTAAGTATTTTAGCAGATTAATTTATTAGCAGATTGCAATTAGAAGAATGTTTTGCAAAACAAATTAAAAGATTTTATTTTTTTTAAAAAGCAGTTAACTGCTGTGCTGCTGATACTATACAGGCAGTAAACCTGCATATTTTAATTTTTTTATTTTATCCCTACTAAGCTATATTAACTGTATAATTATTATAAATTATATTATCAGCATTATATTACCTACAAGTTATATATTTGATAACAATCGCAAAACTACTTACCTACAAATTGTATATTTTATAACAGCTGCAAAGCTACTTACCTACAAGTTATATATTAGATAACATCCGCAAAACTACTTTCCTATTAGTTGTATATTTATAACAGCTGCAAAGCTACTTACCTACAAGTTATATATTTGATAACAACTGAAAAACTATTTGTTGACGGCTGTCACGGCTGCTGCCTGCTGTAATTATACTAGTTAAAAGTATTTTAGTTTAGAATTATTAGCAGATTGCAGAGAGTCTCAGAGTTGTTAAAACAACTATATAAATAACAGCAAAACTACTTGCCTAGAAGTTATATATTTTATAAGAACCGCAAAGCAACTTACCTTAAAGTTATATATTTTATAACAGCAAAACTAATTGCCTACAAGTTATATATATTATAACAGCAAAACTACTTGCCTACAAGTTATATATTTTATAACAGCAAAATTACTTGCCTACAAGTTATATATATTATAACAGCAATACTACTTATCATAATACAGAAATAGGGGGACAGCGCCAATATTACGAAAAAGTATACAGGCTCACTTCTATTTGGACAATCGCCTAACGAAATTGTACAGATGGATAAATAGGAAATATTAAATATATGAAGGAGCGCCCCAAGAGAGGCTTAAGTATACTAGAGAAAGTAGAATTTTTTTTTCTAGATAATGGTTTCACAGATGTTATAGAACACTCATAGGACAAGTTAGTAGTATTAAAAAGTGTCCTAGCCTAAGAGAGGATAGAAACTGGAAAAAACCTCAAAGAGAAAAGAATGTACTAAGAAAATTGGATATAGCTTATATTGGCCCAGGTAAATATCTGTGTATAGATATAAAGTCTATAACAAGTGACGATAAAATAACAATAAAGTGACAATATAGTGTGTTAGATAAAATACAATGTCTAGGATGTGAGGGGAAGGTGTATCAATTTATATAAATGGCGGTGATGCAATCTGAGAGGGAAGGGGGGAGGGTTGGATGTGTAAAAGGATATAATGTACTTTTAAAGAAAATTAAAAGTATATCCCATAAATACTTATTAATGCCGTGGGGTGGTATAGTCGAAAAGTAAAAAAGTAAAGTTCAGTGGCGTGTAACGAACAGTACTATACTAGAGGTATAATAGTGACACAATTGTTCTATAGTTCTAAAGTGGTAACGGTAAAATATATTTATTATATAGCAATAATGTTGCAATAAAATTCAACAAAATAGAAACAGAATAGCAAACAACAGTTAGCTGAGAACCGGATAACAATAGTCTGGTAAGTGACTAAGTACATGTAACAAAATTGGCCAATATGAAAAGACTCCAATTGGTTGTTGTTTTTCGATACGTTATAGGTAACGGTCAACCGGTTGAGAGATTCTGGGAATTCACTAATCCAGCTGGACATGATGCAGAATCTATAGTTAGATGTATTCAAGCTACTTTGGAAAAAGTTGTAGACAAATCCGAGAAATTGATATCCCAGAGTTACGACGGTGCAAGCGTGATGAGTGGTCAGCATGCAGGTGTTCAGGCTATAATTAAACGTACCTACAAGAATGCACATTTTGTGCATTGCTAAGCACATCAGCTCAATTTGATTGTCAGCCAAGCAAGCAGTCAGAATCAACAAGTTCAAGTATTTTTTTCAAACCTAAGTGACATTACTAACTTTTTCAGTAACTCACCACAAAGGATAGCTATTCTAGATGAAACTGTTAGAAGAAGGATACCTCATGGTTCAGTCACCATGTGGAATTTCAAGAGTCGAACCATCAATACAGTATTTGAAAACAAGGAACAGTTAATTGAATGCATGGATAAAATAGAGTCAACATCAAAAATAATTGTAGCAATAAATTAAGCAGGGGCTATTCGGCGTATGTTAGAAGACTCAGTATTTGTGTTTTGGCTTACAGTTTTTCACAATATTATGCCACATGTAGATGTGTTATATAACCAACTTCAGAAAACACTAACAGATGCAGCACTTATTCGAAAACATGTTAACACTTTCCAGCAGACAATGGAAAAAGAAAGTGAAAGAATGGACACAGTTACCATGACGATATCAGAAACAGAGGAAACATCAAGGAAAAGGTAGAGAGAAAATATTCACATTACTTAAACTGTGGCAGCTAAAGAGATATGCGATGTTATCACAAATCAAGTAAAAGATAGATTTCTTCTGTTATGTGTGATCAGTCCACGGGTCATCATTACTTCTGGGATATAACTCCTCCCCAACAGGAAATGCAAGAGGATTCACCCAGCAGAGCTGCATATAGCTCCTCCCCTCTACGTCACTCCCAGTCATTCTCTTGCACCCAACGACTAGATAGGATGTGTGAGAGGACTATGGTGATTATACTTAGTTTTTATAACTTCAATCAAAAGTTTGTTATTTTACAATAGCACCGGAGCGTGTTGTTGCCTCTCTGGCAGAGTTTGAAGAAGAATCTACCAGAGTTTTTACTATGATTTTAACCGGAGTAGTTAAGATCATATTGCTGTTTCTCGGCCATCTGAGGGAGGTAAAAGCTTCAGATCAGGGGACAGCGGGCAGATGAATCTGCATTGAGGTATGTAGCAGTTTTTATTTTCTGAATGGAATTGATGAGAAAATCCTGCCATACCGTTATAATGACATGTATGTATACTCTACACTTCAGTATTCTGGGGATGGTATTTCACTGGAATTACTCTGTTAAAAGTACACTAAACCTTTTAATAGGTATTTATCATGTTAAACGTTTTTGCTGGAATGTAGAATCGTTTGCATTTTCTGAGGTACTGAGTGAATAAATATTTGGGCATTATTTTTCCACTTGGCAGTTGCTTGTTTTAATTGTGACAGTTTCGTTTCTCTCTCACTGCTGTGTGTGAGGGGGAGGGGCCGTTTTTGGCGCTCTTTGCTACGCATCAAAAATTTCCAGTCAGTTACTCTTGTATTTCCTGCATGATCCGGTTCATCTCTAACAGAACTCAGGGGTCTTCAAACTTCTTTGGAGGGAGGTAGATTCTCTCAGCAGAGCTGTGAGACTTATATATTGACTGTGATTAAAAACGTTGCTCTGTAATTTTTAATTTCAAATTTAATTATTGTTACTTTACTAATGGGAACAAACCTTTGCTAAAAGTTGTGTTGTTTTTAAGGATTGATGCTATAACTGTTTTTCAGTTCATTATTTCAACTGTCATTTAATCGTTTAGTGCTTCTTTGAGGCACAGTACGTTTTTGTTAAATAAGATTGTAACCAAGTTGCAAGTTTATTGCTAGTGTGTTAAACATGTCTGACTCAGAGGAAGATACCTGTGTCATTTGTTCCAATGCCAAGGTGGAGCCCAATAGAAATTTATGTACTAACTGTATTGATGCTACTTTAAATAAAAGCCAATCTGTACAATTTGAACAAATTTCACCAAACAGCGAGGGGAGAGTTATGCCGACTAACTCGCCTCACGTGTCAGTACCTACATCTCCCGCCCGGGAGGTGCGTGATATTATGGCGCCTAGTACATCTGGGCGGCCATTACAGATAACATTACAAGATATGGCTACTGTTATGACTGAAGTTTTGGCTAAATTACCAGAACTAAGAGGCAAGCGTGATCACTCTGGGGTGAGAACAGAGTGCGCTGATAATACTAGGGCCATGTCTGATACTGCGTCACAGCTTGCAGAGCATGAGGACGGAGAGCTTCATTCTGTGGGTGACGGTTCTGATCCAAACAGATTGGATTCAGATATTTCAAATTTTAAATTTAAATTGGAAAACCTCCGTGTATTACTAGGGGAGGTTTTAGCGGCTCTTAATGATTGTAACACTGTTGCAATACCAGAGAAATTGTGTAGGTTGGATAAATACTTTGCGGTACCGGCGAGTACTGACGTTTTTCCTATACCTAAGAGACTAACTGAAATTGTTACTAAGGAGTGGGATAGACCCGGTGTGCCGTTCTCACCCCCTCCAATATTTAGAAAGATGTTTCCAATAGACGCCACCACACGGGACTTATGGCAAACGGTCCCTAAGGTGGAGGGAGCAGTTTCTACTTTAGCTAAGCGTACCACTATCCCGGTGGAGGATAGCTGTGCTTTTTCAGATCCAATGGATAAAAAATTAGAGGGTTACCTTAAGAAAATGTTTGTTCAACAAGGTTTTATATTGCAACCCCTTGCATGCATCGCGCCGATTACGGCTGCGGCAGCATTTTGGATTGAGTCTCTGGAAGAGAACCTTAGTTCAACTACGCTGGACGACATTACGGACAGGCTTAGAGTCCTTAAACTAGCTAATTCATTCATTTCGGAGGCCGTAGTACATTTAACCAAACTTACGGCTAAGAACTCAGGATTCGCCATTCAGGCACGTAGGGCGCTGTGGCTAAAATCCTGGTCAGCTGATGTATCTTCTAAGTCCAAATTACTTAATATACCTTTCAAGGGGCAAACTTTATTTGGGCCCGGTTTGAAAGAAATTATCGCTGACATTACAGGAGGTAAGGGCCACGCCCTGCCTCAAGACAAAGCCAAAGCTAAGGCTAGACAGTCTAATTTTCGTCCCTTTCGGAATTTCAAAGCAGGAGCAGCATCAACTTCCACTGCACCAAAACAGGAAGGAGCTGTTGCTCGTTACAGACAAGGCTGGAAACCTAACCAGTCCTGGAACAAGGGCAAGCAGGCCAGGAAACCTGCTGCTGCCCCAAAGACAGCATGAACCGAGGGCCCCCGATCCGGGACCGGATCTAGTGGGGGGCAGACTCTCTCTCTTCGCCCAGGCTTGGGCAAGAGATGTTCAGGATCCCTGGGCGCTAGAGATCATATCTCAGGGATACCTTCTAGACTTCAAATTCTCTCCCCCAAGAGGGAGATTTCATCTGTCAAGGTTGTCAACAAACCAGATAAAGAAAGAAGCGTTTCTACGCTGTGTACAAG
This sequence comes from Bombina bombina, assembly GCF_027579735.1. Classification (NCBI taxonomy): domain Eukaryota; kingdom Metazoa; phylum Chordata; class Amphibia; order Anura; family Bombinatoridae; genus Bombina; species Bombina bombina. The sequence continues at coordinate 379,928,043 of NC_069505.1, forward strand.
ATCTGTTATTAATGGGAGTGATCCATCCGGTTCCGCGGTCGGAACAAGGACAAGGGTTTTACTCAAACCTGTTTGTGGTTCCCAAAAAAGAGGGAACTTTCAGGCCAATCTTGGATTTAAAGATCCTAAACAAATTCCTAAGAGTTCCATCGTTCAAAATGGAAACTATTCGGACAATCTTACCCATGATCCAAAAGGGTCAGTACATGACCACAGTGGATTTAAAGGATGCTTACCTTCACATACCGATTCACAAAGATCATTACCGGTATCTAAGGTTTGCCTTCTTAGACAGGCATTACCAGTTTGTAGCTCTTCCATTCGGATTGGCTACGGCTCCAAGAATCTTCACAAAGGTTCTGGGTGCCCTTCTGGCGGTACTAAGACCGCGAGGAATTTCGGTAGCTCCGTACCTAGACGACATTCTGATACAAGCTTCAAGCTTTCAAACTGCCAAGTCTCATACAGAGTTAGTTCTGGCATTTCTAAGGTCGCATGGATGGAAAGTGAACGAAAAGAAGAGTTCTCTTTTTCCTCTCACAAGAGTTCCATTCTTGGGGACTCTTATAGATTCTGTAGAAATGAAGATTTATCTGACAGAAGACAGATTAACAAAGCTTCTAAATGCATGCCGTGTCCTTCATTCCATTCAACTCCCGTCAGTAGCTCAATGCATGGAGGTGATCGGCTTAATGGTAGCAGCAATGGACATAGTTCCCTTTGCACGTCTACATCTCAGACCGCTGCAATTGTGCATGCTGAGTCAGTGGAATGGGGATTACTCAGACTTGTCCCCTACTCTGAATCTGGATCAAGAGACCAGAAACTCTCTTCTATGGTGGCTTTCTCGGCCACATCTGTCCAGGGGGATGCCATTCAGCAGGCCGGACTGGACAATTGTAACAACAGACGCCAGCCTACTAGGTTGGGGCGCTGTCTGGAATTCTCTGAAGGCTCAGGGACAATGGAATCAGGAGGAAAGTCTCCTGCCAATAAACATTCTGGAATTGAGAGCAGTTCTCCATGCCCTTCTGGCTTGGCCCCAGTTAAAAACTCGGGGGTTCATCAGGTTTCAGTCGGACAACATCACGACTGTAGCTTACATCAACCATCAAGGAGGGACAAGAAGCTCCCTAGCAATGATGGAAGTATCAAAGATAATTCACTGGGCAGAGTCTCACTCTTGCCACCTGTCAGCAATCCACATCCCGGGAGTGGAGAACTGGGAGGCGGATTTCTTGAGTCGCCAGACTTTTCATCCGGGGGAGTGGGAACTTCATCCGGAGGTCTTTGCCCAAATACTTCGACGTTGGGGCAAACCAGAGATAGATCTCATGGCGTCTCGCCAGAACGCCAAACTTCCTCACTACGGGTCCAGATCCAGGGATCCGGGAGCGGTTCTGATAGATGCTTTGACAGCACCTTGGAACTTCGGGATGGCTTATGTGTTTCCACCCTTCCCGCTGCTTCCTCGATTGATTGCCAAAATCAAACAGGAGAGAGCATCAGTGATTCTAATAGCGCCTGCATGGCCACGCAGGACTTGGTATGCAGATCTAGTGGACATGTCATCCTGTCCGCCTTGGTCTCTACCTCTAAGACAGGACCTTCTGATACAGGGTCCATTCAAACATCAAAATCTAACTTCTCTGAAGCTGACTGCTTGGAAATTGAACGCTTGATTTTATCAAAACGTGGTTTTTCTGAGTCGGTTATTGATACCCTGATACAGGCTAGGAAGCCTGTTACCAAAAGGATTTACCATAAGATATGGCGTAAATACCTATACTGGTGCGAATCCAAAGGTTACTCCTGGAGTAACGTTAGGATTCCTAGGATATTGTCCTTTCTACAAGAAGGTTTAGAAAAGGGTTTATCGGCTAGCTCATTAAAGGGACAGATCTCAGCTCTGTCCATCTTGTTACACAGGCGTCTGTCAGAAAATCCAGACGTCCAGGCCTTTTGTCAGGCTTTAGCTAGGATCAAGCCTGTGTTTAAAGCTGTTGCTCCGCCATGGAGTTTAAACTTAGTTCTTAACGTTTTACAGGGTGTTCCGTTTGAACCCCTTCATTCCATTGATATAAAATTGTTATCTTGGAAAGTTCTGTTTTTAATGGCTATTTCCTCGGCTCGAAGAGTCTCTGAGTTATCAGCCTTACATTGTGATTCTCCTTATCTGATTTTTCACTCAGACAAGGTAGTTCTGCGTACTAAACCTGGGTTCTTACCTAAGGTAGTCACTAACAGGAATATCAATCAAGAGATTGTTGTTCCATCCTTGTGTCCAAATCCTTCTTCAAAGAAGGAACGTCTTCTACACAATCTGGATGTAGTTCGTGCCCTCAAGTTCTACTTGCAGGCAACTAAAGATTTTCGCCAAACTTCTTCCCTGTTTGTCGTTTATTCTGGACAGAGGAGAGGTCAAAAAGCTTCTGCTACCTCTCTCTCTTTTTGGCTTCGTAGCATAATACGTTTAGCCTATGAGACTGCTGGACAGCAGCCTCCTGAAAGAATTACAGCTCATTCCACTAGAGCTGTGGCTTCCACTTGGGCCTTTAAGAATGAGGCCTCTGTTGAACAGATTTGCAAGGCTGCAACTTGGTCTTCGCTTCATACTTTTTCCAAATTTTACAAATTTGACACTTTTGCTTCTTCGGAGGCTATTTTTGGGAGAAAGGTTCTTCAGGCAGTGGTTCCTTCTGTATAATGAGCCTGCCTATCCCTCCCGTCATCCGTGTACTTTTGCTTTGGTATTGGTATCCCAGAAGTAATGATGACCCGTGGACTGATCACACATAACAGAAGAAAACATAATTTATGCTTACCTGATAAATTCCTTTCTTCTGTTGTGTGATCAGTCCACGGCCCGCCCTGTTTTAAGGCAGGTAAATATCTTTTAAATTATACTCCAGTCACCACTTCACCCTTGGTTTCTCCTTTCTCGTTGATTCTTGGTCGAATGACTGGGAGTGACGTAGAGGGGAGGAGCTATATGCAGCTCTGCTGGGTGAATCCTCTTGCATTTCCTGTTGGGGAGGAGTTATATCCCAGAAGTAATGATGACCCGTGGACTGATCACACAACAGAAGAAAGGAATTTATCAGGTAAGCATAAATTATGTTTTTCTTTAATAACTCGCTACTTGGCTGTTTCTCTCCTCCAGGCTGAAACATTTGTGGATTACGAGAAAAAAAATCCAAATCAGCTTCTTGATCAAACATCAGCTGTTTATACCATATTACAGAAAGATTGCCTGAAAACTGAACTAGGAGTAATTTACAGAGGACCAGATTTCAGAAATAATAATGGTGCCATTAGTCTTCTACAGTTTGTAATAGAAAATAACTTGGACACTACTTTCTCGGAGACCTACAAACTGTTGCAAATTATTTAGACTATTTCCGTGACAACTTCTGAGGCTGAGAGATGTTTCTCAACTTTAAAACGAGTTAAGACAAATCTAAGGAGCACCATGACTGAGGAAAGACTGACCGCTCTAGCCATGCTCACAATTGAATTTTTTTTATAAAGGACATGCCTAAATTCAAACGAAAATGTTATTGATTTATTTGCCTCAAAAAAAGACAGGCGGATTTACTTAATTTACAAAACTTGCACTTGAGTTATCAAAATTCTGTTTTAATGTTTACCTTTGAAGTAAATTAGTAAGCACTAGTGTAATAGAATCTTCTTTTGTAGAAAGTAAAATGTTGGTGTATTTATCTTAATGTTGCCACCAATTATATTATTATATTTATTAATAATTAATAACAATCATAAAATTATAGTCACCAATATCTCCAATTAATACAGTAGATGCCAAAATATGGATTACTAAGTTAATAGCAAAATTAGCAAATAAATCCTTAGATTATACTAAGAGTCTTAGTTCAAATTCAATAAGCCTAATGGAATTTCCAGAAAGATATAATTCACTATTTGGCCTAAAATAGTCTTATAGTACTTCAAATAATCAACCAGAGATTTCACACGACGATCAATTCAACATATACCAATTAATATTGAATTAAATGCGTTCAATCTAACCACAATAATATATGCAATTTTTAAATATATCACAGTAGCTTTGGTTTAACCTAATGAAAATTAAAATACTAAATCCTTTCCTCTTAATAATACATTTACTTAGCACTAATATAATTATTTATGGACTACAAATAAATATCAATTATAACTATACATTACATCTTTAAATACAGCTTCAATTTAACTCTTGCAATAAAGAATACCATTGCTATAAATTATTAAATTATAACATTATTAAAAATAAAGACATTAAACTGCCAATACATTAATACCAGATACCAATATTTCTGAGTTTCAGCTTTTCCAATCAGAGTTTTTCAAAAGCCACTGATACGTGAAGCCAGGTATCACTATTTTGCAAACAGGGTATCACAAACACAGAGGTATATCTCTCTTTCCAACAGAGAGTTGTTCAAAGTCAGGCCCAAAAACCAAAATGTTTTTTTTTTTTGGTGTGTCTTCCCTTCTTCGCATAGTGTTTTTGTCTGTAAAAACTCCACCTTCATTTCTAAATCATTCCAGGAAATAGCCTGTGTACACCCTTAGCTCTCATTGGCTACTGAAAATGTAGCTCTCCTGACAATCAAATACCCTTTGGCTGCATTGCCTAATATCGAACACTGGGGAGCAACAATAATTGAAATGTGGTTTTATTTCTCTATAAAGTGGAAGGTTCTTTAAATCCAGAAATATATATATATTCATAAATGTACATTCAATATACTTATTATTTCTCAACTTTAATCATTTGGTTAATATATATGTTATTATATAATTTAACTGAGCATGTATATTTTGGGTATGGGTATACTGATAGAGTATGGATTCTTGTATATTTAAATATTAGACCTGGTCATAATATTAAATATTCCTACTGATAATATCTTAAGAGATGCATTTAAGAGTCATTTTGCAAACATGATCTTGTTTTTATTGTCTCCTGTTTGAAAAACAAAGTGGTGATTCAAGTTGGTTGAGTTATGGTGTCGCCGATTTATCACAACAGTTAACTAAAAAAAATAAACATAATTGCTCCCAATCACATTTATACTCCCCATTAGAGTTTAATTTGCTAGGAAGGGTTGATATTCGCCAACAACTTGTCAGTGCATATTGTTTGAATGTTAAAAAACACAATGAGCAAGTAACCACTAATCGTTATGTTCTTTGCAAAATTATTAATTGTATTTTATTTTGCGGCGCATTTGAACTTGCACTTCGAGGACATGATGAATGCGATGATTCATTAAATATTGGGGGACTTAAAAGGATTTTAATTGAATACTTTCAGTCTGATACTAATAATCAGCTATACTATTAACTATTTGAATTCAATAGATTCATCATTTCATATTCTGATATTACATTGCATTTAAATAGAATTCTGTAGTGATTAATTTATTATAACGATATTTATATTTGCTTATTATCCGACTCTAATATAAATATATTCCATATTTGAAGTAATTCCTTAATAAAGAATAGTATATTAAACTATATGAAAATTAGACACAAGTCATTTCATATGAAATTTAGTCTTCTACATGCTTGCATCTGACCTAGCAAACCTTTCCAGACGTATATGTGGATTCAGCCCTTCAAAAGTATTCTTTGTCCCATCATTTATATATCATACAAGTGATAATTACTTACTTTCCTGAAGATTCTGAGCATATCTGAACTAAAGTACAGAATTGTGTCTCTGTCACCCCAGGGGGCATCCTGATCTAGGTAACATGGTTATCTTGTTTGTAGAGATCTAATCTCATTAAGCTATGAAGTAAAGAATCTTTTGAAGCTTAAACTTTTAACAAATGTTCACTTTGTATTTTTTTTTAGATATCCTGCCTGTGAGTTGTATTTGAGCATAGTATATATATATATATATATATATATATATATATTTGATATTACATTTAATATAAATATATTTCACATCTGCGTACATTACTTTAATACTGTTTGAATGCATGAAATTTCCATGAGTTTCATTTATAAATAAATTGGGTGTTTGGATCAGCAATTTCATTTTGAGCTATCAAATAACTGAAGGACACAGTATTTCAGTAGTGAAATTAGGTATATTTTTATTAACAGAAAATGTGCAATATGCATCCAAACAAAATTAGACAGGTGCATAAATTTGGGCACCCTTGTCATTTTTTTTATTTGAATACCTGTAACTACCTACCACTGATTAATTGGAACACACAATTGGTTTGGTGAGCTCATTAAGCTTTGAACTTCATAGACAGATGCATCCAATCATGAGAAAAGGTATTTATGGTGGCCAATTGCAAGTTGTTGTTCTCTTTGACTCTCCTCTGAAGAGTGGCAACATGGGGGCCTCAAAACAACTCTCAAATGACCTGAAAGCATAGATTGTTCAACATCATGGTTTAGAGGAAGGCTACAAAAAGCTATTGCAGAGATTTAAGCTGTCAGTGTCCACTGTAAGGAACATAGTGTGAGCATAGTAAAGATATGGAAGACCACAGGCACAGTTCTTGTTAAGGCCAGAAGTGGCAGGCCAATTAAATTATCGGAGAGGCAAAGGATGGTGAGAATGGTCAAAAACAGCCCACAGACCACCTCCAAAGACCTACAACATTATCTTGCTGCAGATGGTTTCACTGTGCATCGTTCAAAAATTCAGCGCACTTTGCACAAGGAGAAGCTGTATGGGAGAGTGATGTGGAATAAGCCTTTTCTGCACACAAGTCACAGAGTCGCTTGAGGTATGCAAACGCACATTTGGACAAGCCAGCTTCATTTTGGTAGAAGGTGCTGTGGACTGATGAAACAAAGATTGAGTTATTTGTTCATAACAAGGGGTGTTATGCATGGCGGCAAAAGAACACAGCGTTCCAAGACAAACACTTGCTACCCACAGTAAAATGTGGTGGATGTTCCATCATGCTGTGGGGCTGTGTGGCAAGTGCCGGTACTGGGAATCTTGTTAAAGTTGAGGGTCGCATGAATTCCACTCAGCAGATACTTGAGAATGTATTTCAACAAGACGACCAAAAACACTGCTCAAAATCCTCTCTAGCATTTATGCAGAGGAACAAGTACAATGTTCTGGAATGGTCATCCCAGTTCCCAGACCTGAATATCATTGAAAATCTGTGGTGTGATTTGAAGCGGGCTGTCCATGCTTGGAAACCATCAAACCTAACTGAACTGGAGATCTTTTGCAAGGAGAAATGGTCAATAATACCGTCATCCAGAATACAGACACTCATTACAGGCTATAGGTTAAGGCTAAGTGAAATATTAATCTGTATGAGATATGTATACTTTTACAGTGTCCTCACCACTTACATGACAAAGAGTAACATTGTCTGCAAATAATACAATTCAATCATCTTGGGTGCCAAAAGGGACCCCAGATATCTGCGGAGAGTTCCAAACAGCCTGGGAAAAGGGTCCCATCCATTACTAAGGCAAATATAATAAGAGAGAGGGGGCATCCCTGCCTCGTGCCATTAGAAATTGTTATATCTGGAGAACAGAATCCTGTGCCTCTAACCTTTGCATATGGTGAATAATATAGGACTTGGATAGCAGAAATAAACAGTGCTGGAAAAACCAGAAGCCTTCAAGACTTCCGAAAGATACTCCCATCTGACCAAAACAGAAATGTATTTTCACCTGTACATTACGTCGTTAATGTAAATTTAATTTTCACAATTTATGTATTGTGAACCCTCATTTGAATAACCCACGAGCCGCCACTGCTCTGAGGGATCTGGTTGTTTTGCTTATGTACTGTACCGTACATTTGCACTCTTAAATATAGTTCCCCCCTTGTCCGTTACATGTG
>NC_069505.1:379940915-380063415 GCF_027579735.1 Bombina bombina
ACTTTATGCATCAATGATGATGTGATTGGTGTCTTAACATTGGTTTTGATAATGAGCACCCAAAAAAATTTCAGCTGAAGAAAGATCTTATTTGTGATGTAACGCTACTGTCACCATCCTGCTTGTCCATTAACCCATGATTTTTTCACAATTCTGAGTGCATATTTCTGTGTACGATTCTGTAGGTGTGTGTGTAAGTGTGTTTGTCTGTGTGTGTTAGTGCCTCTGTATGTCCAGTGTGTGTGTGTGTGTCACTGAGTGTTTGTATGTGTTAGTGCCTCTGTATGTCTGAGTGTGTGTGTGTAACAGTGTTTGTGTGTGTTAGTGCCTATGTATGTCTGAGTGTGTTTCTGTGTGCATGTAAATTTGTGTTTGTGAGTGTGTGTCTCACTCTGTGTGTGTTTCCATGTATGTTTGTGGGGGTGCCCCAATCGATGAATTTGTAAAGAACCCCAAAGTTTCGAGTGACGGCCCTGACAAGTGTGTGTGCATGCCTGCACTGAGGTTTTAGGAAGAAGGAAGCACAGCAGAAGATTTCATACTTCACTCTTTTCTTTAATAATAATAGCCTGGTTAGGATCAGGAGCCCCGAGATTAGGAGGCTGTCTTCAGAGGCTTAGTTAAAAGCTTAGATACAATGCTAATCATCATTAGGCAATCTAATTTAATCATAAATTTAAGCTACCTCTATTAGGTTCATATATTTGTTTCTCAGGCGTATCATAGCCAGTGCCTCACCAAACTCTGACCTCACCGCACATCACTGGTCTGTTTGTTTGTGTGTATATATATATATATATATATATATATATATATATATATATATTCCAAAAAAGATGGTCGCACTCTCAGGTCTTTTAGTGAAAAAAATCGTAGTTAATTTTAATGAAACGTTTTCGGGGTATTCCTCCCCATCATCAGCATAAACAAACAGTGCATCAAACAAACTTAAATAGAGGCATATTGCTCATTAACCAAATATAAAATACCTGTGTGTGAAAATTTCTCAGTGTGGTGACGCCAAACAGTGTGTGTGTGGACCGCATATTCTGCGTTCCACTGTGAGGACCGGAAGTGTTAAGTGCAGTATTATATCCGGTATCCTCAATTTTATAGAAAAACTTATAATGTTGTTTTGTGCATATAAACTTGTTGTATTAATTTATAGTTAAGTTACTAAGTATGCCATAGTGTTTCAATATCTGTGCCATTATTAACAGTGCATCATACTCTTTGTGAATTATTGCAATTGCGTGAATTTATTATACCGATGCTTTATCCACTACTCTTAAACTCTTATATATGTACATTGTTGCCTGTTATCTTAAATTACATCTCCCTTGTTGAAGTATTACTAGTGTCCGTTACGATGATCTCTATGACAGGTTCTATAGGACTCGCTGTCATGTTCTGGTTGTCATAGGAACCGTTTGTTGTGCCGGTTCTACTTGGGCGGATTGATCTGTTAATTTACCTTTCTCAGATTAAGCGCTATCCTCTAGCCAGTATATGCTACCTTCGTGCCTTATTATTAACATGGTTTTATGGACTTCATTCATTTACATATCTCTTATGCTTATCTTAGAATATGCCTATTCAAGGCATATATAGGGGCTAAAGAGTATTCTCTGGCACTAATTGTATGTACTATCTATGTATCATCCCGATTATCGTACATGTATTTCTAAGCTGTCATTGTGGATTATGTGTTTGATCCACACAAATGGACCTAGATAACAGTAAAGAAAAATAAAAGCATCAAACAATCTAACACAAATAGAAAATACAAAATAAATAAATAAATAGCAACCTAGATGCTGTTGCTACATTACACACTTAGCATTAGTAATGTATAATTGGTATTGATTTTGTTCTAAATTATATCTATCTCTCTTTTGCTTGTATACACTTTACGTGTAATACACATCTTTGCTCTCTTATTGTATATTAGAGAAAGCTATTGTTGCCCTCTTAGTCCATATAGTTACTCCATGTCACATTGCTATATAGTGATTTCCATCCATGATTCAATCTTTGGTTTCATTATAGTTAGATAGTCCTAGTACAGTGTCCCTAGTTTTTGGTGTTGGCACAACCTGACCCTAGGGTGTATGGGGTGTCATCCTCAGTTAGATGATTGATGTCATCTCTGTCATGGTTGTATGTCCATGGTTCCTAGGTCTGTGGCTTTTCTGGTGTTCCAGTCGGTTAGTCTCTACAATTTGAGATTGTCACCTTAGATTGGTGCAGATGGATAATCTCTATGTAGTTGCCATGAGTTTAAAGGACGCTCAATATTTTAAAGCTGTATGAGAACTTGTTGGCAATTGGCATTAATGTACCGAGTGCTGTTGCATTGGAGGAATCATTACCATGACTCCCCCAACACCAGGTAGTGCGCCCTGCACTGAATAGTCTACCCCCCAAGAGGCCTGACCCTCAGTGCATTGTCACATATTACTCGAGGTGTATTTGCCATGCCCCAGTATGTATCTCTGCTTAAATGAGCGCTTTAAAATCTGGGGGTGAGTTTAACCCTCCTGGGGCTACCGTGCCCAATCTATATATCCATTCAGCTTCTCTTCTAAGAAGGGCCTTGTTTCTATCACCACCCCTGTCAAGGGGGGGGGGGATATGATCAATCAGGATATACCTGATAGTGGACACCTGGTGTCTCATGTTGGCACAATGTCTGGCCACTGGTTGATCCGATCCTCCTTGTTCCAATGCCAGCCGTATTGCCCGTCTGTGGTTAGCCATCCTATCGCGGAGTGTTCCGCTCGTCTTGCCCACATAGAACCGGGCACATGGACAGAATAATAGGTAGACTACAAATGTTGTGGTGCAGGATATTGAGTGCTTGATCTTGAATACTTTATTTGTGTGTGGATGGTGAAAGTTCTTAGTTGTCATGAGACCATTACATGTTGTGCACCCTAGGCACCTGTATGAGCCTTTGATGTTAGTATGGGCAGTGTCCATGTAGCTTGATTTGGGGTCTGTGCGTACCAGGCTGTCCTTAAGGTTAGTTCCCCTCCGGTATGCTACCATTGGTGTCAGGTTGTGCGTAAAAGTCAATTTAGGGTCAGACTGTACTATTGGCCAGTGTTCTCTTAGTATGTTACCAGCTTGTGTTGTGTTAGGTGAAAACGTTGTTGCCATTATCAGTTTGTTCAGTTTCTCTGTCAGAGTCCTCTTATATATCAGACTGTCCTGGGTGTGTGGAAGGACTTCTCTTAGGGTACTGTCAAGTATCTGTTGCTTGTATCCCCGCTGTAAAAATTTGTCCCGCATGAGCTGCAGCTGTGAGACCCCTGTAGCTCTGTTTGAATTATTGCGCACAACTCTAGTCATCTGTCATTTGACTATCCCTTTTAATAAGGCTGGGGGGTGACAGCTTGTTGCACTTAAAATGGAATTTTTATCAGTAGGCTTACTGTAGAGTGTGGTGCCTAAGGTGTTTCCATCTATGTAAATAGTGAGGTCTAGGAATTGTATCTCCTTATGATGGTGCGTGATCTTGAATCTCACTGGTGTAGGGGTATTGTTCCATTTCATAAACCACTCTAACAGCGCCTGTTGTCCGCCACGCCACACCATGAACACATCATCGATGTATCTTGCGTAGTTAACAACCTGCGATGTGTCAGTGCTCCATAGGAATTGGTTTTCAAATTGAGACATATATATGTTGGCATACGATGGGGCCATATTGGACCCCATCGCAGTGCCCGTAAGTTGCAAATAAAAGGATGTCTCAAAGCGAAAGTAGTTCCTAGTGAGGCAGTATTCCATTAATGTCAAAAAGTAGTCAATAGGGGGTCCCTCATATAGTGTACTGTCTATGAGGTGTTGTTTGGTAGCCATGAGTCCTGTATCATGAGGGATGATAGTGTAGAGACTGTTGACATCCAGGGTGACCAGGATGTCCCCAGTCTCCACACGCACATCCCTCATCTTCCTAATGAGGTCATTGGTGTCTGAAATAAATGATCTGACTGTCTTGACAATGGGTTGGAGAAAAATATCTATTACTTGTGCCACTGGCTGTGTGAGTGATTGTACTGCGGAGACTATGGGCCGCCCTGGTGGGTGGTGTAGGGTTTTGTGTATTTTTGGGGTGGTGTATAGTATTGGGATTCTTGGATGTGTTGTAGTGCAGTACTCAAAGAGTTGTTCCGTTAGGTATCCTTGTTCAAATCCTAGTTTAAGGATGCCATCCAGTTCTTTTTTGTATTTGACCGTAGGGTCACCTAGTAGCTTTCTATAGGTGTTGTTGTCAGTCAATTGCATAAGTATGTCTTCTTTATAATCCTCATAGTCCATTAGGACTATTGCCCCACCTTTATCCGCTGGGCGGATGACCAGAGCATGATCATTTTGTAGGGTTTTGATAGCTGCTCTTTCTGTGTGTGTGAGGTTATGTCTCCATTTATTGGACTTACTATGTGTTTCCATGTCTTGTGCTATTAGCCTTATAAAGGTCTTTGTGCTGGCACTACTGTTTGTTGGCTCAAATGTACTGGGCTTTTTGCACTTATGGATAGGATTAGTAAGTTCTGGTCTTATTGGGGCGTTTTGAAAGTATTCTTTAATTTTCATTGTGCGATTCAACTTATACAAGTCTAACCTGAGGTCCATTTCATTAGTATTGTGACTAGGTATAAAAGATAGACCTTTATTCAACAAGGAGCTCTCTGCTGTTGTAAGAGCATGCTTACTTAGATTGATCACTATATCCTCCGTCTGTTGCGGCGTGTGGGTCTGTATCTGCCCCCTTGCCCTCCTGATGTGTGGTCTAGAGTGCCTCCCCCTCCTCTGCGTGACCTCGTGGTAACTCCTAAAAAATGATGATCTGGGGTGGATTGTCCCCTATGTGTATATGGGGGATGGTATGGGGGTTGCGTCTGGTATGCATTTGGTGATGTGGGTGTGTGTCTTGTAATGCTAGTGTCTGTTTCTGATGACTCAGCACCGCTGGTGTCAACTGTTGTAAATTGTACTCTCCTAGGTCGAAAGGGTCTCCTAGCTCTACCTTCTAATGAATTAGTTAACCACTTGTAAACTCTACCATTAGTATAGTCTGCTTTCACTGACTCCAATTTTCTGTTTTTAAATACTGCTAATTCAGTTTTATATTTATCAACTTGTTGCTGTAGTTTGGTGAGCCAATTCTCTTGCTGATCTGTTGCAAGTGTTTCATTATGTATTTGTTCAAATGCCACTATCTCATTTTTGACCTTATTAAGTACTGTAGTGACCTCCTCTATTACTAGTAAGATAAGATCTAGGGAGCACTTATTTAATATGTGACACCACTTCCTTCTAAATTCAGGGTTGTCACGACCTATTGTAGGGATATTTTTTACCCTAAAACCCCTAGGGATATGATTCAATCTGTGATATTCTGAGAGATAGCTACCGTGTAGTGTTAGATCTGTCTCTCGCTTTTTGAGTTTCAATAGGTTATGGTATATATTAACAGGGGTCTCACCAGTCGTTGCTCTGCTGATAGGGGCGAACAGGATTCTTGCCGCATCGTCTGGGGTGTATGTGACTGTGCCGATCTGGGCCCCACGGGCTTGTGCTCCTGCATCCGGGTCTTGTTCAATGGTAGTTGTCCCAATGGGAGGAAGGGTCAAAGGAGTAAGAGGTACTGGCTCCATACCTGCGCTTGCTGTAAGTTATAGAAATGCACAGCGTAAATCCCAAATATATTTTTTAGTGTATGCACTGGCAGAGAAATTCAATACCAATTCCAAAACTATAGTTCACTGAGTGAAAAAATCAGGCTGAGGGGGTACACTTGTATGTAAATATCAAATCCCATCAATTGTACAGTGTTACCCTCCAATGGTCATCTGCCCGGGTGCCAACATGTAATTAATATTCCAAAAAAGATGGTCGCACTCTCAGGTCTTTTAGTGAAAAAAATCGTAGTTAATTTTAATGAAACGTTTTCGGGGTATTCCTCCCCATCATCAGCATAAACAAACAGTGCATCAAACAAACTTAAATAGAGGCATATTGCTCATTAACCAAATATAAAATACCTGTGTGTGAAAATTTCTCAGTGTGGTGACGCCAAACAGTGTGTGTGTGGACCGCATATTCTGCGTTCCACTGTGAGGACCGGAAGTGTTAAGTGCAGTATTATATCCGGTATCCTCAATTTTATAGAAAAACGTATAATGTTGTTTTGTGCATATAAACTTGTTGTATTAATTTATAGTTAAGTTACTAAGTACACAAAACCCTACACCACCCACCAGGGCGGCCCATAGTCTCCGCAGTACAATCACTCACACAGCCAGTGGCACAAGTAATAGATATTTTTCTCCAACCCATTGTCAAGACAGTCAGATCATTTATTTCAGACACCAATGACCTCATTAGGAAGATGAGGGATGTGCGTGTGGAGACTGGGGACATCCTGGTCACCCTGGATGTCAACAGTCTCTACACTATCATCCCTCATGATACAGGACTCATGGCTACCAAACAACACCTCATAGACAGTACACTATATGAGGGACCCCCTATTGACTACTTTTTGACATTAATGGAATACTGCCTCACTAGGAACTACTTTCGCTTTGAGACATCCTTTTATTTGCAACTTACGGGCACTGCGATGGGGTCCAATATGGCCCCATCGTATGCCAACATATATATGTCTCAATTTGAAAACCAATTCCTATGGAGCACTGACACATCGCAGGTTGTTTACTACGCAAGATACATCGATGATGTGTTCATGGTGTGGCGTGGCGGACAACAGGCGCTGTTAGAGTGGTTTATGAAATGGAACAATACCCCTACACCAGTGAGATTCAAGATCACGCACCATCATAAGGAGATACAATTCCTAGACCTCACTATTTACATAGATGGAAACACCTTAGGCACCACACTCTACAGTAAGCCTACTGATAAAAATTCAATTTTAAGTGCAACAAGCTGTCACCCCCCAGCCTTATTAAAAGGGATAGTCAAATCACAGATGACTAGAGTTGTGCGCAATAATTCAAACAGAGCTACAGGGGTCTCACAGCTGCAGCTCATGCGGGACAAATTTTTACAGCGGGGATACAAGCAACAGATACTTGACAGTACCCTAAGAGAAGTCCTTCCACACACCCAGGACAGTCTGATATATAAGAGGACTCTGACAGAGAAACTGAACAAACTGATAATGGCAACAACGTTTTCACCTAACACAACACAAGCTGGTAACATACTAAGAGAACACTGGCCAATAGTACAGTCTGACCCTAAATTGACTTTTACGCACAACCTGACACCAATGGTAGCATACCGGAGGGGAACTAACCTTAAGGACAGCCTGGTACGCACAGACCCCAAATCAAGCTACATGGACACTGCCCATACTAACATCAAAGGCTCATACAGGTGCCTAGGGTGCACAACATGTAATGGTCTCATGACAACTAAGAACTTTCACCATCCACACACGAATAAAGTATTCAAGATCAAGCACTCAATATCCTGCACCACAACATTTGTAGTCTACCTATTATTCTGTCCATGTGCCCGGTTCTATGTGGGCAAGACGAGCGGAACACTCCGCGATAGGATGGCTAACCACAGACGGGCAATACGGCTGGCATTGGAACAAGGAGGATCGGATCAACCAGTGGCCAGACATTGTGCCAACATGAGACACCAGGTGTCCACTATCAGGTATATCCTGATTGATCATATCCCCCCCCTTGACAGGGGTGGTGATAGAAACAAGGCCCTTCTTAGAAGAGAAGCTGAATGGATATATAGATTGGGCACGGTAGCCCCAGGAGGGTTAAACTCACCCCCAGATTTTAAAGCGCTCATTTAAGCAGAGATACATACTGGGGCATGGCAAATACACCTCGAGTAATATGTGACAATGCACTGAGGGTCAGGCCTCTTGGGGGGTAGACTATTCAGTGCAGGGCGCACTACCTGGTGTTGGGGGAGTCATGGTAATGATTCCTCCAATGCAACAGCACTCAGTACATTAATGCCAATTGCCAACAAGTTCTCATACAGCTTTAAAATATTGAGCGTCCTTTAAACTCATGGCAACTACATAGAGATTATCCATCTGCACCAATCTAAGGTGACAATCTCAAATTGTAGAGACTAACCGACTGGAACACCAGAAAAGCCACAGACCTAGGAACCATGGACATACAACCATGACAGAGATGACATCAATCATCTAACTGAGGATGACACCCCATACACCCTAGGGTCAGGTTGTGCCAACACCAAAAACTAGGGACACTGTACTAGGACTATCTAACTATAATGAAACCAAAGATTGAATCATGGATGGAAATCACTATATAGCAATGTGACACGGAGTAACTATATGGACTAAGAGGGCAACAATAGCTTTCTCTAATATACAATAAGAGAGCAAAGATGTGTATTACACGTAAAGTGTATACAAGCAAAAGAGAGATAGATATAATTTAGAACAAAATCAATACCAATTATACATTACTAATGCTAAGTGTGTAATGTAGCAACAGCATCTAGATTGCTATTTATTTATTTATTTTGTATTTTCTATTTGTGTTAGATTGTTTGATGCTTTTATTTTTCTTTACTGTTATCTAGGTCCATTTGTGTGGATCAAACACATAATCCACAATGACAGCTTAGAAATACATGTACGATAATCGGGATGATACATAGATAGTACATACAATTAGTGCCAGAGAATACTCTTTAGCCCCTATATATGCCTTGAATAGGCATATTCTAAGATAAGCATAAGAGATATGTAAATGAATGAAGTCCATAAAACCATGTTAATAATAAGGCACGAAGGTAGCATATACTGGCTAGAGGATAGCGCTTAATCTGAGAAAGGTAAATTAACAGATCAATCCGCCCAAGTAGAACCGGCACAACAAACGGTTCCTATGACAACCAGAACATGACAGCGAGTCCTATAGAACCTGTCATAGAGATCATCGTAACGGACACTAGTAATACTTCAACAAGGGAGATGTAATTTAAGATAACAGGCAACAATGTACATATATAAGAGTTTAAGAGTAGTGGATAAAGCATCGGTATAATAAATTCACGCAATTGCAATAATTCACAAAGAGTATGATGCACTGTTAATAATGGCACAGATATTGAAACACTATGGCATACTTAGTAACTTAACTATAAATTAATACAACAAGTTTATATGCACAAAACAACATTATAAGTTTTTCTATAAAATTGAGGATACCGGATATAATACTGCACTTAACACTTCCGGTCCTCACAGTGGAACGCAGAATATGCGATCCACACACACACTGTTTGGCGTCACCACACTGAGAAATTTTCACACACAGGTATTTTATATTTGGTTAATGAGCAATATGCCTCTATTTAAGTTTGTTTGATGCACTGTTTGTTTATGCTGATGATGGGGAGGAATACCCCGAAAACGTTTCATTAAAATTAACTACGATTTTTTTCACTAAAAGACCTGAGAGTGCGACCATCTTTTTTGGAATATTAATTACATGTTGGCACCCGGGCAGATGACCAGTGGAGGGTAACACTGTACAATTGATGGGATTTTATTTATATATATATATATATATATATATATATATATATATATATATAATTCCTCCAAGAAAAGCAGGCACTCACTGGACTTTATGATAAAAGGTATAAACTTTATTAATCCATTTAAAAATGAGGAGACAAAACGTTTCGGCACTAAATTGTGCCTTTGTCAAATGTCACACAATTTCAAGCAAAAAGTGCAATCAAGCACCTAAAATCGAATAACACACAATTTAAAACTTACCCCTTAAATAGTCAAAACAAGCTTAGCCTTGCCGCCATCCGACTACTCACACCTCCCTTCCAAAGGCATTGACGTCGCTCTGACACGCTAACGTGCATAGCGTGATGACGCATAGCACGACGTTGCCATAGTAACATCAGAAAGCAATGTGGCGGAGCGTCTGTCACAGTCCAGAACCACATGTAGCGATAATGCGCATGCTTAGAACTGAACGGCTCATAGGGTGCAAGCGTATCTAATGGCAACCAGCCATAAATAACAAGAAAGCCTGTTTCCGATCGCTACATGTGTATTATGAGTGTGACAGGATGGTGTCTGATCATAATAAGTTACATATGTATAGTCTTTATATTCACTGTGTTCACATACTGACTATATCATCAAGTCAAATAGATACACATAGTTGTCATTCAATGGATACAATACCTATATTGACAGACAACTGCAAGACATAACTGTAATAATATATACAAAAAGTGATATATACAAATAATAATAATATATACAAAAAATATATTAAAAAAATGGCTGAACCATAATAGCTGAGGATATCTGCACATCAAAGCAAACATAGAAACTGACAGTATCAAGTATATGATGTAAGTCAAACCTAAATCATCAAATTAAGGTGCATCAGAGCGTTTAGAGTATGGTAGAAACCTATGTCAAGAAGCGCACACCCTATAGGCACAAACATATATATATATATAAAATATATATGTATACATAAAAAATCCAATGAGACCCAGGATGCTACACAGACGTAGGAGTAGCACATTAAGATTATTAATAAAATGGGCTAAACTCCAACTATGTATTCAAGCCCCGTGGAGCCAATATGTCCAGCCTGTAAATCCACCTGCTTTCACACTGAAAAAGTCTCCTGGCCCTATCACCACCTCTAGGGATGGGAGGTACATGATCTATCAACATAGATCTAATGCTGGAAACTGAGTGTTTAAATTGTATACAGTGGCGTGCCACCGGCTGGTCAGCTTCGCCTTTTTTCAGGGCCTCCCGGATGGCATACCGGTGATTCTCCATCCTTTCTAGGAAAGAGGTGGTCGTTTTTCCCACATACACATTAGAACACGGGCAAACAAGCATGTAGATAACAAAGGTGCTGGTGCAACTAAGATGATAGTTGATCTTATATCGCTGGTTCTGTGGGGATGCTGGAAAGTGTCACCTTTTAACATGCTATTGCACGTAGTGCAGCTACCACAGGGGAAGCAACCCTTCTTAGACGTCTTCAGCCAAGTATCTTTTTGATAGTGGCCAACTGGGTCAGATTTGACCAAGATATCCCTAAGATTTCTGGCTCTACGATAGACCAACCTAGGGGCTGTCATCTTCCAGAAAGGTAACGTAGGATCAGTCCTAACAACAGGCCAATGGCGACGTACAGCACCTGTAAGCTGTTCACAACCAGGTGTAAACGTAGTAATAAAACTCAATTGTTCAGCCATGTACTTAGTCGAAATACTAGGGCTTTTGGTGATATCAGTATTCAATAGCTTATCCTGAATGTCACATATTTCATCCTTAGGGTAACCTCTTTTGCTCAGCTTTTCCCCCATTTCATTAAGTTGGGTCAACCTCAAGGGTGTCTCGCTATTATTTCTCAAAACACGTGTAAGCTGGGAAGTGAGAATACCTTTCTTTTGGTGTTTAGGGTGAAAACTTCTGGCATCCAGTAATGAGTTGCGGTCTGTGGGCTTCGTGTACAAAGATGTACCAAACCGCAATCCACCAGAGTCGTCAACCTTAAACACACTTAAATCGAGAAAATGTACTTTCAAAAGATTAAACTCAAGCTTGAACCGTATTGGGCTTACCATGTGGTTCAAATGTGACACCCACAGACAGGATAGCACAATCTTACCACTATTAGAGATGCCACGGTGCACTGCTACAAAGTATCCAATTCCTCCAAGAAAAGCAGGCACTCACTGGACTTTATGATAAAAGGTATAAACTGTATTAATCCATTTAAAAATGAGGAGACATAACGTTTCGGCACTAAATTGTGCCTTTGTTAAATGTCACACAATTTCAAGCAAAAAGTGCAATCAAGCACCTAAAATCGAATAACACACAATTTAAAACTTACCCCTTAAATAGTCAAAACAAGCTTAGCCTTGCCGCCATCCGACTACTCACCCCTCCCTTCCAAAGGCATTGACGTCATGCTGACACGCTAACGTGCCTAGCGTGATGACGCATAGCACGACGTTGCCATAGTAACGTCAGAAAGCAATGCGGCGGAGCGTCTGTCACAGTCCAGAACCACATGTAGCGATAATGCGCATGCTTAGAACTGAACGGCTCATAGGGCGCAAGCGTATCTAATGGCAACCAGCCATAAATAACAACAAAGCCTGTTTCCGATCGCTACATGTGTATTATGAGTGTGACAGGATGGTGTCTGATCATAATAAGTTACATATGTATAGTCTTTATATTCACTGTGTTCACATACTGACTATATCATCAAGTCAAATAGATACACATAGCTGTCATTCAATGGATACAATACCTATATTGACAGACAACTGCAAGACATAACTGTAATAATATATACAAAAAGTAATATATACAAATAATAATAATATATACGGTCTGCGGTTTGTGGGCTTCGTGTACAAAGATGTTGTCAACCTTAAAAAAGAAAAGCGCTTGACGATCTGAGTAATGACAAATCTGTCATTATCCGCCCTGCTGATAAGGGCGGGTCCATCGTTGTTTTGGACTATGCCGATTATCACCAGGAAGTGTTAAGGCAATTGGCAGATTCAAATACATACGTCAGATTGAGGTGTAAACCTACGAATATCTACAAAAAAATCATTGATAAATTTTTACAGTGTAGCCTTGAGGCTGGATTTGTAAATGAGAAGGAACTATCATTTTTCATAACAGAGTATCCTATAGTCCCAGCACTATACCTTCTCCCAAAGGTTCATAAAACTCTAATGAACCCCCCGGGCAGACCGATTGTATCTGCCCGGGGCTCGGTTCTTACCAGTCTAGCCATTTATATTGACTCACATCTACAGAATGTAGTTAAAAACACTAGGGCCTACCTTCAGGATTCGCCCAGTTTGTTGAAAATACTCAGGGATTTCACTGATCTACGCCATGATGATATTCTGGTCACCATGGACGTGGACAGCCTCTATACGGTTATCCCCCATGTTGGTGGGGTGGAGGCTGTCAGGTCCATGGTGACTGGTAATGTTCATTACAATGGACCACCCATTGAATTCATTTGTGAATTGCTGACTCTTTGTCTTGAAAAGAATTACTTCAAGTTTGAAGATTATTATTATTTGCAGGTGGCCGGCACAGCCATGGGTTCGAATGTGGCACCCACGTACGCCAACATCTACATGGCTTGGTACGAGCAAGAGCTGATGAAACCATTTGAACATCCACAAGTGAAATATTATACTCGCTACATTGACAATGTTTTGCTCATTTGGAGAGGTAGCAAGTTGATGTTGCATGAGTGGGTGTCACATTTGAACCACATGGTAAGCCAATACGGTTCAAGCTTGAGTTTAATCTTTTGAAAGTACATTTTCTCGATTTAAGTGTGTTTAAGGTTGACGACTTTGGTGGCTTGCGGTTTGGTACATCTTTGTACACGAAGCCCACAGACCGTATATATTATTATTATTTGTATATATCACTTTTTATATATATTATTACAGTTATGTCTTGCAGTTGTCTGTCAATATAGGTATTGTATCCATTGAATGACAGCTATGTGAATCTATTTGACTTGATGATATAGTCAGTATGTGAACACAGTGAATATAAAGACTATACATATGTAACTTATTATGATCAGACACCATCCTGTCACACTCATAATAAACATGTAGCGATCGGAAACAGTCTTTGTTGTTATTTATGGCTGGTTGCCATTAGATACGCTTGCGCCCTATGAGCCGTTCAGTTCTAAGCATGCACATTATCGCTACATGTGGTTCTGGACTGTGACAGACGCTCCTCCGCATTGCTTTCTGACGTTACTATGGCAACGTCGTGCTATGCGTCATCACGCTAGGCACGTTAGCGTGTCAGCATGACGTCAATGCCTTTGGAAGGGAGGTGTGAGTAGTTGGATGGCGGCAAGGCTAAGCTTGTTTTGACTATTTAAGGGGTAAGTTTTAAATTGTGTGTTATTCGATTTTAGGTGCTTGATTGCACTTTTTGCTTGAAATTGTGTGACATTTAACAAAGGCACAATTTAGTGCCGAAACGTTATGTCTCCTCATTTTTAAATGGATTAATAAAGTTTATACCTTTTATCATAAAGTCCAGTGAGTGCCTGCTTTTCTTGGAGGAATTGGATACTTTGTAGCAGTGCACCGTGGCATCTCTAATAGTGGTAAGATTGTGCTATCCTGTCTGGACTTATGTATATATATATAAGTTATTGCGTATGTATATATATATATATATATATATATATACACAGTATATATATATATATATATATATATATATATATAATACTATTTCAAAATAAGCACTCACTGGACTTCAGCCAACTGTGACAACAAGTGTATTCTTTAATGTGACGTTTCGGGACACAAACAGTCCCTTCTTCTGAAATAGTATCACTGAGTTCTATAGCACCCTGGTAGTTGTGGACGGATGGTGAGAGTGCACACACCTGGACTGTATAGATTATATATATATATATATATATATATATATATATATATATATATATACTGTATACACATACCAAACAAACAAAGGTAAGTTCAGCACCCTTGCAAATAAACAGTGCAGTGCAATAATCTCTTAGTATAGAGAATCAGAGTGCACGCACGAGGCCTGCCTTACCTCTCATACATAGTCTCACAATAGTACAAAGGTAGCGTCAGCACTGTTTCTTGATAAAATACATTTCTTTATTGGAGCTATATACGGAACAAACCAGCTACACGAGGCCAGAAAGGACAACAGCAGGATGTAAAAGAGTCGCTGATCTCCAATCCGGGTAATGTTAATGTTACGATTGATGTTGTAAGCTTATATACCTCCATCTCCCATGAGGCAGGAGTACAATCTGTGTTAGAATGTGAGTTTGTGGAAGATATGCTTAATATTATACTCTATCTTAATTATTTTTTGTTTTAGGACACCTACTATTGACAAAAAAAGGCACCGCCATGGGCTCAAATGTGGTCCCTTCATACACCAATATTTTTGATAGCCAATTTGAAAACAGATTCATCTATATCAATCCAATGTACCAAAGGTACTGTAAAAGTTGGCTTTGCTTTAAAGATGACGTGTTTGGCGTATGGAGGGGCACACTAACTACATTGCAAGGGTTTGTAGAGGCATTAAATAACAGTACTGAAAGTTTGAAGTTTACTTGCATACACTAGTGTACAAACAAGAAGGTCATTTAATCACAGACCTTTACTTCAAACCCACTGATAGTAACACACTTTTGCATTATAATAAAAGTTACCATCTTGATAAGAGTCTTTAGTTTCATTCCTAAAAGTCAATTTATAAGAACAATGAGGAATGTGCAGGACAAGAACCTTCATACAATTAGACTTGAACAAATGGCTAGTAAATTTAAAGACAGAGGCTACCCCTCTACAGTAATTTCTAATTGTAAATAGGCAGTTATTACTGAAACAAGGGAATCACATTTAAAAAAACAGAAAGATAAACAACAAATAATTTTTTCATCAGAGTATAATCAATATAGTGAAAATATTGAAACATTGGCATTTATTAAAAAAATTGAATCCCCATATACAGGAATTCTGTAAACCTCCTATTCATTCTTACAAGAGAGTAAGGAATATTAGGGACTTAGTAGTTAAAGGGGACAGTCAACACCAGAATTTATGTTGTTTAAAAATAAAGATAATCCCTTTATTACCCATTCCCCAGTTTTGCATAACCAACACAGTTATAATAATACACATTTTACCTCTGTAAACACCTTGTATCTAAGCTCCTGCTGACCGCCAATGACAAGAATAAAAGAGAAAAAAAAGAGAAGAATTTTGCAATTTTTTAAAAAAAGTGAAAAAATTCAAAATTTTACCTATAGAGTGTGTTATTTCATCAAATTTAGGTATGAGAACTAAAATGGTTAATTTAAAGTAATTTGCATACAGGTGGTATATAAGGAGGTGGATAACAGTATTCTTTAGCATGACTAAGGGTCAGGTGGACCCGAAACATTGCAATTTTACCGCTATGATACTCCAATAAAGAAATGTATTTTATCAAGAAACAGTGCTGACGCTACCTTTATACCATTGTGAAACGATATATATATATATATATATATATATATATATATATATATCACACATAAATAATCCAGCACTCACTTGCAAACTCAGCAAACCTTGAATAGTTATTTACCACATATGGCCAAATGTAAGAAGTCCAGGTACCACGTAAACGTCTCTCCCAAAACATGGGTCCCTAATACAGCCACACAAATACAAGCTCTTATTCAAACAAACTGGGAACAAGTCAAGTGTTCACATAATTATATAATCACCCTAGACATATACATAACATGGAAGGGGACTGCACTCTCAGACTTGACTTGGTACACATGCTATGACCCTGCAACATGCTCAGCCCTGGGTTGAAAGAGAGCTTTCATTTGTATGGTTGTATTAGGGACCCAGGTTTTGGTAGAGACCTTTGACGTGGTACATGCGCTTGTCCCATTTGGCCAGATGCAGTAGAAAACTCTTCCAGTTTTGCTTTTAATCTTAGCTCATATTTTGCAAGTGAGTGGTGGAATTTCTCTGTGTTTTTTTTAATTTACTTTTTAATTTTACTCTGGGGACAGCACAGCTTACCAAGAGTAATATTGAGCACCCATGGCTAAGCATGTTGCAGGGTCATCAGATGTGTACCCAGTCCAAGCCCTAAGCTACTAGCCAACCAAAAATGTTACTCGCCACTTTTGATCCCACCTACTACCCACCCACATCTCCTCCACTAATTCAAACCCTCTTTGCATATATATATATATATATATATATATATATATATATATATATATATATATATATATATATATATATTGCAAATGTGAATTGTGCTGTACTTGTTTTTTGTTTATACCATAAATTAAATAATACGACATACTGTAATAAATTAACTATAAGTGCATAGCAGATAGCAACATCAACTATGGTTCTTGGGGAAGACAACAGCTGGACAGAAAAATAAAGTTGTTGAACTGAGAGAATGCAGTGTGTTTTTAATGTGAGGTCATAGCAGCCTTGAAAAAAATATTTTATGATTATCTCATCTATCTTTCTCCACTCTCTCCTCTCTTCAATCTCTCTTTTTACCTCCTCCCTTCTCTCTCAGGTCTCTTTTCACTCTCATTTCTCATCACTCTTTCTTTATTTTTCTCTCCATTATTTCTTAACCATATTTTTTATTCCACTTTCACTTTTCCTCTCCAATCTCTCTCTCTCTCTGCCCTTGTTTACCCTCTCAGAACAGAACAGTCCAAGCACTAATGGGGTCACTATAGCTCTAGAGGAATATCATATTGTCACCCTTTCATGGATATATAATAACCCTTTTATTAATATTTGTAGCAGGTAGCCCAATAACTCACTAACTTTTACTTGCCACTGTTAAATTTCCACTCTCCAATGGCTAGTGGGCTTGTGGAATTATTTACTCTGTATCTATCATTATATAGAATGAACAAATAGTACTCTCTCACCACCTTCACTATAGTTTTACTCCGCCTGGTCGGTTCAAAAGATTGGCGAAGCACCCTTGTAAACCTCATTCCCCAACGTTCACTTGGTGTGGATGCCACAGGATCGGCTATGCGCTTTCCTTGAACCCCGCAGTCAGAGGCAAATAAAATATTGTAGATGCAGGAATTACATTACATCGGGCTTTACCCACAGCCTCTTGGGTATTGTCAGGTTTAGCAAGAATTTAAATCACATCTTTGGATAGTAATGCCAATGAGACCAATTAGTTACACAAAACAAACATATTTTTAGATATAAATAAAAGGAGACAGACCTACTGACATTGGTTAAAGCACCCACCCAAGTTTTGGTGTTCTCATGACAGTATAACTTACTTGTATATATAAAGATTGGGAGTCTCATTCTAATATGAATAGAAAAAGCATGAATGATTCCGGCCATGAAGACAAAGTGCTATAGTGTTTTGAACAATGAATATTTGTGAACATTTTAATTTGGTGTGTGGAAAATCTGAATATGGCAATTTTTTTGTGACTAAGCTCCCAAAATTTAATATCAAAGTATAACTTATTTCTGCAAAAAAAATAAATGGTAAATGGATGTGCACAAATACCTTTTTGTTTTCATTATATTGAAATAAATTTGGCTATTTATATCTATACCATAATCGCGTTTGCAACGCGTCCGTCACCGTCGTCAGTTGCGCGCGCATCCAAAAGAAGCATTAACAAAAAAACACCTAACCACCTACACAAAATAAAAAAACAAAAAAACAAACCACCCGCACGAATTAACAAAAAACACCTAACCGCCCGCACAAAGTATTAACAAACAAAAAAAAACACCTAACCACCTACACAAAATAAAAAAACAAAAAAACAAACCACCCGCACGAATTAACAAAAAACACCTAACCGCCTGCACGAAATAATAACAAAAAAAACCTAACCGTCCGCACAAAGTATTAACAAACAAAAAAAAAAAACTAACCACCCGCATAAAGTATTAATTAAAGGATCATTGTCCAAGTGTTGAAATTTGTCACTTGCACAGTTATATCAGGCAATCAAATAAATGCATTCTATTTCTTTTGCTGTTCAGCATCAGTTAAGTTTGAAATATTCAGTTGCTGTTTATTTCTATAATATTTTGTGTTTTCAGGCATTGTTTTTTATTTTAGTTTCTTATCCTTGTATTTTATTTTGGTTCTATTTATTGTTTTCAGTTATTTTCTTGTAATAGTTTTCTCTTTGTTTTTCTTTAGATCCTGTGTTTTTCAATCATATTTTACTTTTATCTCCTTAACGCTTTAATTTTCTCTTGATTCGATCGCTCCTCTTTCTATAATTATTTATTATCTCTTCCCCTGTGTTGCTATCCGATTGCAACTCCGGGCACAATCTTGTGCGCTTCTATTGCGCATGTCTAGTTGCCGCCATTTTGTAGGCGGGTTTCCTTTCTTCTTTCCCGCCCTCCAGGTTACCTCAGAGTATCCCGCAGCTTTACTTGTCATCTCCAGCCTATTTCAGTTTCTGAATTTTATTATATTGTATCTTTTTTCTTTCTAATCATTTATTTCTCTTCCTTTAGCTTGGAACTCCCTCCGGTGGCCAATTTTAGTAATTACACACTTGTTATTTATATATTCAATTTAGATTGTTCTTTCTCCTCTCTTATTTACTCTTTATTTACTTTCTCTAACATTCCTCTCACTGTTCAACTCATGATTAACAACAATATGAATAAATGGATGTCTCAGATAACCTCTCTCATTACTTCTAATAAACCTGTCAAGTCCAAACCAAGTATACAAAGAAAAATAGCTTCAATTGCCATCAAAACCATTAAGAAATTAGTACAAAGGTCTTGTCAGCTTCTTGCTGATTCAAACCTTCCCAATGGCAAGTAAAGCGAGTGCTAAAAGAACCCTTCCTACCAAAGGGTCATATTTGGGAGATAATAAACAAAAAATTAAATCAAAACAAAATGATTGATCGTCCTCTTCTGAGTCGTATATGGAAAGTTCCTCTGATAATGAAAATAATATTTTCGTCAGAGGAATCCC
Organism: Bombina bombina; assembly: GCF_027579735.1. Taxonomy (NCBI): domain Eukaryota; kingdom Metazoa; phylum Chordata; class Amphibia; order Anura; family Bombinatoridae; genus Bombina; species Bombina bombina. The sequence continues at coordinate 379,960,573 of NC_069505.1, forward strand.
CTAAACCTAATTTTTTTAAAAAATCATCAAAAAATCCAAACATTTATAGGAAGAATTTTCTTTTACTGACCCTCTTGGTAATCCTAGGTTTAACCTAGATATTTTACACCATCTCCGTTCTGCAGAATGGGAACCCCCAATTGATTTAGCCAAATTTATAGAATATCAAATTAAAAAAACACTGTAAAGACAAACTATAAACAAAATGAGGGCTGAATGCCCAAGGCCCCTTCTTCCAAAAAATGGTGCGGTCACACCAGAAATTGATCCGAAAGTGTTAACATTTATTGGAGCCCCTAGCTATAAAATTAAAAAAGGAACAAAGCTTGGAGGAAATGTCAGGACAAACTCCTTGACACCATGGGTCCTAATAGCAAACTCTTTGATATGACTGACCAAGCTATTTTAGACAAAGATTCCCTTGATCCTTTAATAGTAAGGGAATGGGTCCAACATGTTTTATGTTTTGTTGGAAATACCAACACTTCTATGATAATAGAGAGGAGAAAGAACATTCTCAGAAGAATTGACCCTAAAATTTCGGGTTCAGCCCTGAATGAACTTTCATCCAATTCTGATGGTCTTTTATTTGGGGATACCTTTTTAAAAGACCTCAATAATTACATTACCACGTTTGCAACTCTCAATAAAGTAAAATATTCTGCATAAAAGATATTTTATTCCCATAATTTTTCTGACAGGGCTGGGAAAGGTATCGAGGCCGCTTTCCCGGCCAATCGTCCTATATATCAAGGCCTCAACATTTCCAAAATCCCCAATCAAATTTCTCCTATTAGGGATCTTTTTTAATTACTCAAGATACCAAGATCTCTTAACTAGTTTTTTCCCTTACCGAGTAAAACCTTGGGGCCAAAGAGGACCGTGTAGCAAAGCCAGATCCCGCATCCCTGTAGGTAATTCATTTTCCTCTCTCTCCCGCTTATTCTCAGCATATAGTTGGTGGCAGACTCACTATTTATATAAAAAATTGTAACGCCATACCCTTGGATTCTTCAAGCAGTAAAAGGAGTATTAATAGAATTCATTTCTATCCCTTCTCAAATTGTAAGACCAAACCTTATTGATGTGTCTCAAGAAAACAAAATTCTGATTCAAAAAGAGATTCAAAATCTCTCTCTCAAAAAAGCAATTTTACCCTTTTCAGATTCAAAATGTATTTATCTAAGCAACCTTTTTCTTGTAAAAAAGAAAAAAAAACGGTTAATTCCATCCTGTGATCAATTTAAGGACTCCAAATTATTTTGTTGTCTATCATCACTTCAAAATGGAAGAATGCCAATTAGACAACGATTGGTTAGTCAGATTGGATATGTCAGACGCTTATCTCACAGTGCCAATCGACCCATAACATTGAACATTTCTTGTTTTTTGTTGGGAAAACCAACTTTGGAATTTGACTTACCTTCCTTTTGGCCTTTCTTCAGCAACCTGGATTTTCACAAAACTTTTAAAACCAATGGTATCTTGGATAAGGCTTCAAGGAATTTGTCTATTCATATATCTAGACAATATTTTGATTATGAATAAGAATTTTGTTTGTCTTCAGACACACCTAAACATTAATATCAATCTTCTTCAAAGCCTTGGTTTTCTAATAAACAAGGAAAAGTCTGTCCTCTCTCTCCAGTAAAGAATCTTGTTTTTCTAGGTTTTCTTATGGATACAACTTTTACCTTAAGTTTCCCCTCTTAGAAAATAAAGAATATAAAGAAAGAGATTTTAAAAACTCTTTCCAAACAATTAGTTTCTTTAAGAACTATAGCCAGAATATCTCTATTAAGGCTATATTTCCTGCCCCCCTTCATTATCGAGAACTTCAACATCTGAAGATTTCTTATCTTCAGAAAGGTTTTTCTTCTGCTCATGTCATTCCATTATCTTTGGATCTTTCAAGGACTCAAGTGATTGGCAATTCAAGCGGAAGCAAATATATCTATGGAGAAAGGACTCTTTAAAGTTTGAAGAGAAAGAAAAACTTCCCTGTTCAATTTCCAATTACGTCCGTACTTCAGTTGGTGCCCCGGCCCAGATGCCGAGGCTATAGACGCTTTTCTCCAACATTGGCTTCCTTTAGCAGCCTATGCGTTTCCCCTCTTTTCAATTATTGCGAGAACTCTTTCGATTGTTCATCGGGATCTCCTCTCCCTGACTATAATCACTCCACTTTGGCCGTCTCAACCTTGGTACCCATCTCTTCTGGAGATGTCCTACTAACTCCCCATGCTTCTTCCTCTTTTTCCCAATTTTCTTTCATACCCCAACGACAATTTTCACAATCTTGTTCTTCAACAATCACTCAAACTGGTAGCTTGAACAATCTCAGGGAATTCTGGTCATGCAAAGGCCTTTCTGAAAGTGCTCTCCACCTCATGCAAGAGGCATGGAGCCCAGGAACCATAAATGCTATCTTTCCGTAGGGTCCAGATGGTCTAGCTAGTGTATCCAACAAAACTTGGATCCTGTTTCGGCTAATGTAAACCATATTTTGAATTTTCGTTCTCATTTATTTGATTTGGGTATTGCTTATAGATCCATTAATGTTTCGCGTTCTGCTATTTCTGCTCATCATTCTTTAATTAATAATACACCAGTGGGTAAACATTCTTTAATTTGTAGACTTTTAAAAACCATTAAATTGAGAAAAAAAAAACTTCCCCAAAATATAATTTTTTTTGAGACGAGGACCTTATTTTTTCTTTATTCAAATCTCGGCCTTCTAATCATCTTTTATCTCTTAAACAACTTTCTGCTAAACGTGCTACTCTGTTACATTTAATTTCTTTTCATAGAGTTTCTGATGTTAGAGCTTTAATGCTAAACAATTCTCTCCTGAAGGTGTTGTTTTTCTTTTATCTTGCAGAACTAAAACCTTTTCTTCTTCTATATTCTATCCTTATTTCCATGATGATTCTTCTTTATGTGTTGTTCACTGTCTTAAAGAATATGAATCCAGAACTTCATCGTTTAGAAAAATGTCTTCTAACCAACTTTTAATTTCTTTTATTCCTCCTCACTCTCCTGTTACTTCTACCACTATTGCTAGGTGGGTTAAATGGGTTATGAAAGAAACTGGTATTGATTTATCTTTTTCAGCTCAGTTAGAGGTTTCACAGCTTCTAAAGCCTTTTAAAAGTCTGCTCCCTTACAACAAATTTTGAATGCTGCTGACTGGTCCTCTGATTCAACTTTTAAACAGTTTTATTTCAAGCCCATTCAACACAATTCTTTTAATTTATTTTGTTAGTTTGCTTTAAACTAGAAAATATGAGTCTCAGGTATTGTAATAAAATTCCAATTATCCTATCTTTAGTGACAGAATAATCTAGATTTTATTAAAGACACAGAGACGAATATTTTTCCTCCCTTTTTCTTTTTTTACCACCCTATTTTATCTGGTATTATTATATATTTAATTTTTTCCTAGTTCCCAATCAATGAGGAACTTCTAAGACAAGGAGGATTTTTACCTTCCACAGAATCTCCTTCTTCAAGATCTTCCAGATGGAATAAAAGCCTTTCCCATTTTTTTCTCTAATTGTTCTAAAGATTTTCTTCCTTGTCAAGATTTTTTCAAGTTCCTTCTCTATTTCTGTTGGAAATGTGTTATTATGTTTGGACTACTGGAATTTTGCTCTTTTATGTTCTTCTCCATGAGCAAGAATAAGAAAGAGGACTCTTACCTGTGTATTGGTTAGTTTTAAATAATCTCCTTTGTTCTGATTGGTCAGTTATTTTTATGCTGTTATAAGAAACCCCACTGACTTCATTGGTTTTTTTTTTTTATTTATTTATTAAAAAAAAAAAAAAGATTTTGCATAATTTCTTTTCATCAAGCCTTTAGGGTTCAATACTAAACTGCCATTGGTTCATCATTTTTCTTACACAGCAAAAACTTAAATAAATTTCTTTTTTAAAACAAATATCTTGCTAAAAAAAAAAAACTTGCTCTCACTGGAAAGTGTTAAGATTAAATGCTTTAACGACCATGACATACCCTGTACGTCGTTAATCTTTAAGATTTTTTCTGTCCATAATAGTGCGGGTCTCTACACCAGTGGCAAGACCATGCTATTACAACCTCCCTCCAGCAGGCCTCCTATTGTGCGGTCTTCATGCTGGTGGCAATAGCCACAATATTAAAAAAGCGAGCCCCACTGAAAGACCAGCAACATAGAGTGTACATCGCTGGTCGTTCAGGGGTTAAAGTCAGAGAGATCAAACAAGCTTCTTCTATCTAACTTCTTTCAGCATAGAACCATTTATACTGTCAAGAATACCAGTATAACAAGACTGTATGTAAAAACATTACTAAACAAAGGAATAAAAAACAATAAAAAGCCTCTAACATGAAAAAAAGAGAATTTGAAAAAGTTCAATAAAAATGAAAAAGAGACAACCTCATAAGTTTGAATTTAGTGAGAGACAACCAATCATGTCTTTTTAAATGCCACATGCTAGGTTTTGGTTTAGGTGAACAATCCCAAACACAGCAAAAGAATCTCCTGGAACAACCCCCGGAACATCCACAGTGAAACCTCCTTTTTTTGTTCGCAAGATTGCTGAGACAAATGCTATCCAATACAGGGAGACTTCCTTTTAAAGGTCATTATAGTGAGAGAGGCAGAACACTAAGGGCTGCGGGTGGAAAATGCCACTTAACCGATCAACAGTGCTAGTCGCACAGCTGGGTCTCCTTTTCAGAAATTAAACACATAGGGGTACATCACAATCTATCAGTGATTTGCTCACAAAAATGTATTTTGCTTTCCAGCCAGATTGGGAGCTACAAACAAATAAAAGAAGTAGGTTGGCGCTTACCACCTCCAGGGATCCGTGCTATCAGCACCATCCATGATGTTAATAAATTTGTAAGAAAATTGACTCTAAGACAACATTTTTTGGGGTCCATGGATGGTGCTGAGCAGGTCAGGGGCATTGACTCACAAAGACAGGGTCTGGACAAAGATGCACTTACATTTAATGAACAATGTCTGGTTTTAGATTTAACTACAATGTTAGACACTAATTCAGATATAGAGACACACAACATGGTACTAGCTTTTAGACCAAGTATGCAAAAAAGCATCTTTTATCCTATACATAGCAGGAGTAAGAGCATAGATGTGTTTCAACGTACAGTGGAACAGAAATTAATAAGTTTATCTGAGAGTTTAGCCACTAAAAAAGTGTCTAAACACCAATATGCTCAAAATCTTACATCTCTCCAAAAAAGGTGCTTTAAGTAGCTTAAAATCTAATCATGAAATAGTGATCAAAGAGTCTGATAAGGGCGGGAATGTTGTGGTCATGGACCGAGAGTATTACATTTCGGAAGCCCTAAGGCAACTAAATGATATAGAAGTATATACTAAACTTACCTTTAACCTGACACAAAAGTTTAAAGAAAAACTTGAGGACATTTTGGAATTAGGCAAACAGGCAGGTGCTTTCAAAGACATACTTTGATACATTACTCCCACGTACCCCTCTTACACCAATCTTCTATTTTGTACCTGTTACATAAAGACAGTAAACCCCCCCTGGTAGACCCATCATATCAGGGGTAGGTTCTCTCCTTGAGCCACTATCAGAATTAGTTGATTCCTATCTTCAGCCACTAGTAGTGGTATTAATGAGTTATATTAAGGATTCTACCCAGGTTCTAAACAGTGTTAACCAATTTGAGTGGCAGGAATCATACAGCTTCATTTATTTATTACGGTAGGTATATTGATGACCTGCTGGTGGTGTGGAATGGAGACGAAATAACCATAGACAAATGTCTGGAGACTATTAATTCTAATGATATGAATTTAAAATTTACAGCAAAATATAATAAAACCACCATCAAATTTTTGGACTTGGAACTAGTGGTAGATCCAAGCACAAATAAGATAAATACTACGGTATATAGAAAACCTACAGGGGGTAACACTATCCTAAACTATAGATCTTGTCAACCTAGCCATGTTAAAAAAGCTATCCCAAAAGGACAGTTTATGAGAACTAGACTAATTTGTTCAAATGAGGTAAACTATGAAAACCAATGTAAAATTTTGGAAAAGATTACTTGATAGGGGATACCTAAAAAAACACAAAGAAGGAAGTAGACAAAATACCCAGGGGAACCTTGTTGCAATATAAATACGAAAATGGAGAGAAAAACATAATAAAAGAACAGAGAATAAAGTAGTCTTTAGCACTTCTTACAGCCTTGAGTTCAATAAAATATGTAATATCATAAAAGAAAGTCTACCCATTTTGGCTGTAGACTCAGGTTTGGAAAAAATCTCAAGTGAGGGCTGCAAATTTGTGGCCAGAAAAGGTTTAACAATTGGAAATATGGTAGCCCCGTCTGATTTACCCCTTTCAAACAAAAAACTTGTTTTTTTCAAATGTAAAGCACAAAGGTGCAAAACATGTGAATTTGTAAAAGAAGGTACTAAATTTACGTCTACGGTTACTGGACGTGAATATGACATTAGGTTTCAATTAAATTGTAAATCCACTTATGTCATTTACCTTTTAACCTGTAGGGGGTGAATTTGGGGGGTGCTGGCGCTAAAAGAGCTTAGGGATAGTCTATATATATGTAGATATGTTAAGTTAAATTTAAAATTTAAAAATATTTACCAGGTTAGTCTCTAATATAACTGAAATTATAATGTAGCTGATGCAATAGCCATCCAGGGGCTCAGTATGTCCGGTAATTATAATATGACATGTAGTGTGTTGTTATTGCTTGAACTTGCCTGATGTAGACAGACCGGATTCAAATAAAAATCCTTTATAGAAAGTGACACACAATTTGATAAGGAATGTATTAAAGTGACAGAGTATATAGTGCACTAAGGTGGATATAAATAGTTGTTGTAATATACAACTTATATATGTAAAGGGGGATGGATCTTAGATTCCAACTAGACCTCTATCAGTTATCAAATAATCAATGTAATAACAAATAAACAATGACCAAATATAGTATAAAATGATTATTTATTGAAAATAAAACTATATTGTAAGGTAAAAAACGCTGGACGTCCAGACTAATTTGCATAAAAACAGTTAATATTGATTATGTAACTGTGTGAATTAATCACAATATGTATAGGGCTGACCTGTATACAGGTAAGTACCTAGTACCAATTGTAGATTGGAATAGCAAAAAAGTACCTTTGTAAATATCCTCACTCTACGTCTAGAGTGAGGAGTATTATCAGTTCTGTGAATGGGGGTCCGTTCTTGAGCTTTGTGAAAGGAAGGTTTTTTGGAAATCCGGTGCTTCCTTGTTTCTGGGTCTCGCTTGGTCCGGTATGAAGTCCTGGTTCTTGCTAGCGTGCTGTTTTGCTTAGCGTTACCCTGGCGCGGTGATCCTCGCTGGCTGTGTTGTTGCTCCTTACGTCACTTCCGGGAGTGGCGTATGATGACGTGTTGGCACAGACTAGCTGTGCGATATGTTGCAGTCTGTTTTGTAGCGAGATTATATCTCCGTGTGACTGTGTTGAAATCTTGTAATATGCTTTTGTTAGCGGATACTTGCAATCAATTACCTCCTAATGCTGTATCAGTCTCTTAGATGGTATTACTTGCTGGAGTGCTGGTGTTGGCTTTCTGTCCTCCTCAGGCTTGAGTACAGGTTAGATGTAGGTTGTTTCACTGTCAGGCTAGTAGCCTGTATAGGTGATCCGATGTTCTCAGGGGGCACTTTTCTTAGTGCTATCTGGAGATGGTGCAGTATGCTTAGGCTAATCAGTATTCAGCAGCATTGCTGATCCATAAGTAGAACAATGCTTCTTAGCGTAATTAAAAGAGGTAATAAGATTGTAGCAAGTGTAGAGAGGTTGTGATCCTTGTGCAACACTTGAAGGGTTACTCAAATCAACGTGTTTCACCCCACACTAGGGGCTTTTTCAAGAATGAGTAACCTTATGAGATAGCACCCTTTATAGAGGCCAAGCTTCCTTCTTATTGGTTGATCCTTTGTGGGTGTGTTCCTCAGGTGTTTTTGCACGTAGTTGATTTATTTTAAAGGTGGACTTTTTTAAAAAGGTGGACTTTTTTCTTCTTCTCTCTTTTTCTTCTCTTCTCGTTTTTTCTTTCTTCTTTTCCTTATCTCTTACTTAAAAGGGATTATTGATAGTGTCTTCATCTCTTTAGGAGACTGTATAGTCTATCATACTGTCTCTTCTTAATTATAGAAAAAGGCTCTATGAAAGTTTGTGTGAAGATTGTATAAATACATGTTCATAATCTAAACACAATTATAGGGATGGGATATATATAATAAGGTGGGTACATTGTTTCATCAAATTGTCATTTGATAGCTTATGAGGTCGTTTTTTTCTACAAGAACTATGTATGATTTGGATAGTATTTGTTTATATTGTTTATTTCTTATCAATATATATTCTCTATACAAAAGTTTTTTCTTTTTCATATTTTTTCTTTTCTTTTCTAAAATCGATGGCTGTTTCCACACAGGACTGTTGAGAGGAATTAACTTCAGTTGGGGGAAACAGTGAGCAGACTTTTGCTGCTTGAGGTATGACACATTTCTAACAAGACTCGGTAATGCTGGAAGCTGTCATTTTCCCTATGGGAACCGGTAAGCCATTTTCTTAGTTTAAGTAAAAGAATAAAGGGCTTCATTAGGGCTTAAAAAACTGGTAGACATTTTTCTGGGCTAAAACGATTACTTTACTAAGTATATTTGGCAGATTATTACTTTTAATAGTTGTTAAATCTTGGGGATTGTTTTAATAAAAACGGCAGGCACTGTATTGGACACCTTTTTCACTGGGGGCCTTTTCTAGTCATAGACAGAGCCTCATTTTCGCGCCTCTAATGCGCAGTTGTTTTTGGAAAGCATGGCATGCAGATGCATGTGTGAGGAGCTAAGAACCACTGAAAAAGCTTATAGAAGGCATCATTTGGTATCGTATTCCCCTCTGGGCTTGGTTGGGTCTCAGCAAAGCAGATACCTGGGACTGTATAGGGGTTAAATGTAAAAACGGCTCCGGTTCCGTTATTTTAAGGGTTAAAGCTTTCAAATTTGGTGTGCAATACTTTTAAGGCTTTAAGTTACTGTGGTGAAATTTTGGTGAAATTTGAACAATTCCTTCATACTTTTTCACATATTCAGTAATAAAGTGTGTTCAGTTTGAAATTTAAAGGGACAGTAACGGTTTTATTGTAAAACGTTTTTTGTGCTTTGTTGGCAAGTTTAAGCCTGTTTAACATGTCTGAACCATCAGATAACGATGTTCTATATGAATGAAAGCCAATGTGTCTCCCCATTTAAATATATGTGATATATTTGTGTCATAATGTCCAAACAAAGTAGGGATAATAATGCCATAGATATGATATTGCCCAAGATGATTCCTCTAATGAGGGGAGTAAGCATGGTACTGCATCATCCCCTTCTGTGTCTACACCAGTTTTGCCCACACAAGAGGCCCCTAGTACATCTAGTGCGCCAATACTTATTACCATACAACAATTAATGGCTGTAATGGATAATTCTATTGCATGCATTTTTTTCAAAATACCTACTTATCAGAGAAAGCGTGATTGCTCTGTTTTAAACACTGAAGAGCAAGAGGACGCTGATGATATCTGTTCTGACATACCCTCACACCTATCTGAAGGGGCCAGGAGGGAGGTTTTGTCTGAGGGAGAAATTTCAGATTCAGGGAAAATTTCTCAACAAGCAGAACCTGATATTGTAACTTTTAAATTTAAATTTCAACATCTCCACGCACTACTTAAGGAGGTATTATCTACTCTGGATGATTGTGACAATTTGGTCATTCCAGAGAAATTAGGTAAGATGGACAAGTTCCTAGAGGTTCCGGTGCCCCCCAATGTTTTTCCTATACCCAAGCGGGTGGCGGACATAGTAAATAAGGAGTGGGAAAGGCCCGGCATACCCTTTGTCCTCCCCCTATATTTAAGAAATTAGTTCCTATAGTCGACCCCAGAAAGGACTTATAGCATACAGTCCCCAAGGTCGAGGGGGCGGTTTCTACTCTAAACAAACGCACTTCTATTCCTATAGAAGATAGTTGTGCTTTCAAGATCCTATGGATTAAAGGTTAGAGGGTTTGCTTAAAAATATGTTTGTTCAGCAAGGTTACCTTCTACAACCAATTTCATGCATTGTTCCTGTCACTACAGCTGCGTGTTTCTGGTTCGAAGAACTAGAAAAGTCGCTCAATAAAGAATCTTCGTACGAGGAGGTTTTGGACAGAGTTCAAGCTCTTAAATTGGCTAACTCTTTTTTATTTTAGATGCCGCTTTGCAATTAGCTAGATTAGCGGCGAATAATTCAGGGTTTGCTATCGTGGCGCGCAGAGCGCTTTTGCTTAACATCCCTTTCAAGGGTAAAACACTGTTTGGCCCTGACTTGAAAGAGATTATTTCAGACATCACTGGGGGAAAGGGCCACGCCCTTCCTCTGGATAGGTCTTTTAAGGCTAAAAAGAAGCCAAATTTTCGTCCCTTTCGCAGAAACGGACCAGCCTCAAATTCTACACCCTCTAAGCAAGAGGGTAATACTTCTCAAACCAAGCCAGCCTGGAGGCCGATGCAAGGCTGGAACAAGGGTAAGCAGGCCAAGTCACCTGCCACTGCTACCAAAACAGCATGAAGTGTTGGCCCCCGATCTGGGAAGGATCTGGTGGGGGGCAGACTTTCTCTCTTTGCTCAGGCTGGGGCAAGAGATGTTCAGGATCCTTGGGCGCTAGAAATAGTTTCTCAAGGTTATCTCCTGGAATTCAGGGAACTACCCCCAAGGGGAAGGTTCCACGGGTCTCAATTATCTTCGAACAGGCATTCTTACACTGTGTAGAAGACCTGTTAAGCATGGGAGTGATTCATCCTGTTCCATTAGGAGAACAAGGGATGGGTTTTTACTCCAACCTGTTCATAATTCCCAAAAAAGAGGGAACATTCAGACCTATTTTAGATCTCAAGATTCTAAACAAGTTTCTAAGGGTTTCATCATTCAAAATGGAAACCATTCGAACGATCCTTCCTACCATCCAGGAAGGTCAATTCATGACCACGGTGGACTTAAAGGATGCGTACCTACGTATTCCTATCCACAAGGAACATTTTCGGTTCCTAAGGTTCGCCTTTCTGGACAAGCATTACCTGTGGCACTTCCATTCGGATTAGCCACTGCTCCAAGGATTTTCACAAGGGTACTAGGGTCCCTTCTAGCGGTGCTAAGACCAAGGGGCATTGCAGTAGTACCTTACTTGGACGACATCCTGATTCAAGTGTCGTCTCTGTCAAAAGCAAGGGCTCATACGGACATTGTCCTAGCCTTTCTCAGATCTCACAGGTGGAAAGTGAACATAGAAAAAAGTTCTCTGTCCCCGTCAACAAGAGTTCCCTTCTTGGGAACAATAATAGTTTCCTTAGAAATGAAGGTTTTTCTGACAGAGGCCAGAAAATCAAAACTTCTAAGCTCTTGTCAGGTACTTCATTCTGTTCTTCTTCCTTCCATAGCGCAGTCCATGGAAGTAATAGGTTTGATGGTTGCGGCAATGGACATAGTTCCTTTTGCACGAATTCATCTAAGACCATTGAACCTGTGCATGCTCAGACAGTGGAATGGGGATTATACAGACTTGTCTCCGACGATACAAGTAGATCAAATAACCAGAGATTCACTCTGTTGGTGGCTGACCCTGGACAACCTGTCACAGGGAATGAGCTTCCGCAGACCAGAATAGGTCATTGTCACGACCGACGCCAGTCTGGTGGGCTGGGGCGCGGTCTGGGAACCCCTGAAAACTCAGGGTCTATGGTTTCGGGATGACTCTCTTCTCCCGATAAACATAATGGAACTGAGAGCGATATTCAATGCTCTCAAGGCTTGGCCTCGACTAGCAAAGGCCAAATTCATAAGGTTTCAATCAGACATCATGACGACTGTTACATATATCAACCATCAGGGGGTAACAAGGAGTTCCCTGGCGATGGAGGAGCATCCGGGAGAGTGGGAACTCCATCTGGAAATCTTGGCCCAAATAACTCAATTATGGGGCATTCCAGACATGGTTCTGATGGCCTCTCGTCAGAACTTCATGGTCCCTTGTTACGGGTCCAAATCCAGGGATCCCAAGGCGACTCTATTGGATACAATAGTAGCACCTTGGATCTTCAACCTAGCTTATGTATTCCCACCGTTTCCTCTCATTCCCAGGCTGGTAGCCAGGATCAATCTGGAGAGGGCTTCGGTGACCTTGATAGTTCCTGTGTGGCCACGCAGGACTTGGTATGCAGACCTGGTGAATGTGTCATCGGCTCCACCATGGAAGCTACCTTTGAGACAGGACCTTCTTATTCAGGGTCCATTCGAACATCCGAATCTGGTTTTCCTCCAACTGACTGCTTGGAGTTTGAACGCTTGATTTTATCAAAGCGTGGGTTTTCAGATTCTGTAATGGATACTCTTATTCAGGCTAGAAAGCCTGTAACTAGAAAAATTTACCATAATATATGGAAAAAATATATCTGTTGGTGTGAATCTAAAAGGATTCCCATGGAACAAGATAAAAATTCCTAAGATTCTTTCCTTTCTACAAGAAGGTTTGTAGAGAGGATTTTCTGCGAGTTCTCTGAAGGGACAGATCTCTGCTTTATCTGTTTTACTTCACAAAAGGCTGGCAGCTGTGCCAGACGTTTAAGCGTTTGTTCAGGCTCTGGTTAGAATCAAGCCTGTTTACAGACCTTTGACTCTTCCCTGGAGTCTTAATCTAGTTCTTTCAGTTCTTCAAGGGGTTCCGTTTGAACCCTTACATTCCGTAGATATTAAGTTATTATCTTGGAAAGTTTTGTTTTAGGTTGCAATTTCTTCCGCTAGAAGAGTTTCTGAGTTATCTGCTCTGCAGTGTTCTCCGCCCTATCTGGTCCATGCAGATAAGGTGGTTTTACGTACTGAGCCTGGTTTTCTTCCGAAGGTTGTTTCCAACAAAAATATTAACCAGGAGATAGTTGTACCTTCTTTGTGTCCGAATCCAGTTTCATAGAAGGAACGTTTGTTACACAATTTGGACGTTGTCCGTGCTCTAAAATTCTATTTAGATGCTACAAAGGATTTCAGACAAACATCTTCCTTGTTTGTTGTTTATTCTGGTAAAAGGAGAGGTCAAAAAGCAACTTCTACCTCTCTATCTTTTTGGCTTAAAAGCATCATCAGATTGGCTTATGAGACTGCCGGACGGCAGCCTCCTGAAAGAATCACAGCTCATTCCACTAGGGCCGTGGCTTCCACATGGGCCTTTAAGAACGAGGCTTCTGTTGATCAGATATGTAAGGCAGCGACTTGGTCTTCACTGCACACTTTTACCAAATTTTACAAATTTGATACTTTTGCTTCTTCTGAGGCTATTTTTGGGAGAAAGGTTTTGCAAACCGTGGTGCCTTCCATCTAGGTGACCTGATTTGCTCCCTCCCATCATCCGTGTCCTAAAGCTTTGGTATTGGTTCCCACAAGTAAGGATGACGCCGTGGACCGGACACACCTATGTTGGAGAAAACAGAATTTATGTTTACCTGATAAATTACTTTCTCCAAAACGGTGTGTCCGGTCCACGGCCCGCCCTGGTTTTTTAATCAGGTCTGATGATTTATTTTCTTTAACTACAGTCACCACGGTATCATATGATTTCTCCTATGCAAATATTCCTCCTTTACGTCGGTCGAATGACTGGGGAAGGCGGAGCCTAGGAGGGATCATGTGACCAGCTTTGCTGGGCTCTTTGCCATTTCCTGTTGGGGAAGAGAATATCCCACAAGTAAGGATGACGCCGTGGACCGGACACACCGTTGGAGAAAGTAATTTATCAGGTAAACATAAATTCTGTTATTTAGTATAAAGCTGATGCTATCTAGAATGAAATCTTTTTGCTCGATGCTCATTTCTTTATCCTGTCTTAAAAACTTGGAGATTGCTTCTAGTCCTAGGTTATGTTCAATGTTTGTGTATAGGGACGTGACGTCACAGGTGGCTAGTGTTATGTCACCTCTACTTTTAATGTTTTCAGAATCTGTAGTACTTGAGTTGAGTCTCTTAAATAGGAGGGGAGTGTTCTCACATATTTTTGTAGGTATTTATCAATGTACTGGGAGAGATTGGCTGTGATTGAATTGATTCCTGATATTATAGGCCTTCCTGGGGGGGCCTGTAAATTCTTGTGAATTTTCGGGAGAAAATAGAAAATGGGAATTTTTGGAAATTTTGGATATAGGAAATCGAATTCTTTGGAATTGAGTATACCTAGTTGGTGTGCTTTTTCTAAATGATTAATCAGTAAAATTGTATCAACCCTAGTTGGGTCTCTCTTTAGCTCCCTGTATGTGGTTTGATCTCCCAACAGTCTGTTTGCTTCTTCTAGATAGTATGTTCTATCCATGACCACTATTCCCCCTCCCTTATCTGCTGATTTTATGATAATATCTTGGTTGGTTCTTAGTTGTTTGAGGGCTGTAATCTCAGATTTATTTAGATTATTTTGGGGTTGTTGTCTCATCTCAAATCTTTCTAGATCTCTTAATACAGCTTTTTCAAAGCTCTCCAGGTTTTTGCCTTTGTCATTAGACGGGTAAAATTTTGATTTTGCCCTAAGATTAGTGTGGACAAATTTGTCATTAGTAGGTGGGTTTTTGCCAATACCAATGGGATTTTTTTAAAAAACAGAATTTATGCTTACCTGATAAATTACTTTCTCCAACGGTGTGTCCGGTCCACGGCGTCATCCATTACTTGTGGGAAATGTTCTCCCCCACAGGGAAAGGCAAGGAGAGCACACAGCAAGAGCTATCCATATAGCTCCCCCTCTGGCTCCGCCCCCCAGTCATTCGACCGACGGTTAGGAGAAAAAGGAGAAACTATAGGGTGCCGTGGTGACTGTAGTGTATAAAAAAAAAAAATTTCAACCTGATTAAAAAAAAACAGGGCGGGCCGTGGACCGGACACACCGTTGGATAAAGTAATTTATCAGGTAAGCATAAATTCTGTTTTCTCCAACATTGGTGTGTCCGGTCCACGGCATCATCCATTACTTGTGGGAACCAATACCAAAGCTTTAGGACACGGATGAAGGGAGGGAGCAAATCAGGTTACCTAAACAGAAGGCACCACGGCTTGCAAAACCTTTCTCCCAAAAACAGCCTCCGAAGAAGCAAAAATATCAAATTTGTAGAATTTGGCAAAAGTGTGCAGAGAAGACCAAGTCGCTGCCTTACATATCTGGTCAACAGAAGCCTCGTTCTTATAGGCCCATGTGGAAGCCACAGCCCTAGTAGAGTGAGCTGTGATACGGTCAGGAGGCTGCCGTCCGGCAGTCTCATAAGCCAAGCGGATAATGCTTTTCAGCCAGAAAGAGAGAGAGGTAGCAGTAGCTTTTTGACCTCTCCTCTTACCAGAGTAAACGACAAACAAGGATGAGGTTTGTCTAAAATCTTTTGTTGCTTCTAAATAGAACTTTAAAGCACGAACAACAGCTAAATTGTGTAATAAACGTTCCTTCTTTGAAACTGGATTCGAACACAAAGAAGGAACAACTATTTCCTGGTTGATGTTCTCGTTGGAAACAACTTTTGGAAGAAAACCAGGCTTAGTACGCAAAACAACCTTATCTGAATGGAACACCAGATAGGGTGGATCACACTGCAAAGCAGATAATTCAGAAACTCTTCTAGCAGAAGAAATAGCAACCAAAAACAGAACTTTCTAAGATAGTAACTTAATATCTATGGAATGTAAAGGTTCAAACGGAACCCCTTGAAGAACTGAAAGAACTAAATTTAGACTCCAAGGAGGAGTCATGGGTCTGTAAACAGGCTTGATTCTAACCAAAGCATGAACAAAAGCTTGTACATCTGGCAAAGCTGACAGTCGTTTGTGCAACAAGACGGATAATGCAGAAATCTGTCCTTTTAGAGAACTAGCTGACAATCCTTTATCCAAACCTTCTTGGAGAAAGGAGAGAATCTTTGGAATTTTAATCTTACTCCAGGAGAATCCTTTGGATTCACACCAACAGATATATATTTTTCCATATTTTATGGTAAATCCTTCAAGTCACAGGTTTTCTGGCTTGGACAAGAGTATCAATCACAGAATTTGAAAACCCACGCTTGGATAAAATCAAGCGTTCAATTTCCAAGCAGTCAGCTGCAGAAAAAACTAGATTGGACCTTGTACTAGAAGGTCCTGTCTCAAAGGTAGCTTCCATGGTGGAGCCGATGACATATTCAGCAGGTCTGCATACCAAGTCCTGCGTGGCCACGCAGGAGCTATCAGAATCACAGAGGCCTTCTCCTGTTTGATCCTGGCTATGAGCCTGGGGAGGGGAGGAAACGGTGGAAACACATATGCTAGGTTGAACGACCAAGGCACCACTAATGCATCCACTAGAGTCGCCTTGGGATCCCTGGATCTGGACCCGTAGCAAGGAATCTTGAAGTTCTGACGGGACGCCATTAGATCCATGTCTGGAATGCCCCATAATTGGGTTAACTGAGAAAAGACCTCCGGATGGAGTTCCCACTCCCCCGGATGGAAAGTCTGACGACTCAAATAGTCCGCCTCCCAGTTGTCTACTCCTGGGATGTGAATAGCAGATAGATGGCAGGAGTGATTCTCTGCCCATTGGATTATCTTGGTTACTTCCTTCATCGCTAGGGAACTCTTTGTTCCCCCCTGATGATTGATGTAAGCAACAGTCGTTATGTTGTCCGACTGAAATCTTATGAACCTGGCTTCCGCTAGCTGAGGCCAAGCCAGGAGCGCATTGAATATAGCTCTTAGTTCCAAAATGTTTATCGGGAGAAGCGACTCTTCCCGTGACCATAGGCCCTGAGCTTTCAGAGAGTCCCAGACCGCGCCCCACCCCAAGAGGCTGGCGTCGGTCGTGACGATGACCCACTCCGGTCTGCGGAAACTCATTCCCTGAGACAGGTGATCCTGGGTCAACCACCAGAGAAGTGAGTCCCTGGTTACCTGGTCTACTTGAATTTGGGGAGACAAGTCTGTATAGTCCCCATTCCACTGATTGAGCATGCACAGCTGTAATGGTCTTAGATGAATTCGAGAAAAAGGAACCACATCCATTGCTGCGACCATTAGTCCTATTACTTCCATGCATTGAGCTATGGAGGGTTGAGGAATAGAGTGAAGAACTCGACAAGCTTTTAGAAGCTTTGTCTTTCTGACGTCTGTGAGAAAGATCTTCATTTCCACAGAATCTATTATTGTTCCCAGAAAAGGAACCCTTGTGGACAGTGACAGTGAACTTTTTTCTATGTTCACTTTCCACCCGTGAGATCTGAGAAAAGCCAACACAATGTCTGTATGAGCCCTCACTTTGGAAAGAGAAGACGCTTGGATTAGGATGTCGTCTAGATAAGGTGCTACAGCGATGCCCCTCGGTCTTAGGACCGCTAGAAGGGACCCTAGCACCTTTGTGAAAATTCTGGGAGCGGTGGCTAAACCGAATGGAAGAGCCACAAACTGGTAATGTTTGTCCAGAAAGGCGAACCTCCGGAACTGATGATGAGATTTGTGGATTGGGATATGCAGATATGCATCCTTCAGATCCACGGTAGTCAAAAATTGACCCTGCTGGATTGTCCGAATGGTTTCCATCTTGAAGGATGGAACTCTGAGGAACTTGTTTAATATCTTTAAATCCAGAATTGGCCTGAAAGTTCCCTCTTTTTTGGGAACCACAAACAGGTTTGAGTAAAACCCTAGACCTTGTTCCCCGGAGGGGACTGGGTTTATCACTCCCATCTTTGATAGGTCTCTTACACAATGTAAGAATACCTGTTTCTTTATCTGGTCTGAAGATAAGCGAGACAGGTGGAACCTTCCCTTTGGAGGAAGTCCCTTGAATTCTAACAGGTATCCCTTGGAAACTATCTCTAGTGCCCAGGGATCCAGAACATCTCTTGCCCAAGCCTGAGCGAAGAGAGATAGTCTGCCCCCTACCAGATCCGGTCCCGGATCGGGGGCTACCTCTTCATGCTGTCTTGGTAGCAGCAGCAGGTTTCTTGGTTTGTTTACCCTTGTTCCAGCCTTGCATGGGCTTCCAAGCGGGTTTGGGCTGGGCCGCGTTACCTTCTTGTCTAGCGGCAGTGGAGTTATTAGCCGGTCCGTTCCTGAAATTGCGAAAGGAACGAAAATTAGACTTGTTCTTAGCCTTAAAAGGCCTATCCTGTGGGAGGGCATGGCCCTTACCCCCAGTGATGTCTGAAATAATTTCCTTCAATTCCGGCCCAAAAAGGGTCTTACCCTTGAAAGGAATATTCAGTAACTTAGTCTTGGACGACAAGTCTGCCGACCAGGATTTTAGCCAAAGTGCCCTCCGCGCTACTATAGCAAAACCTGAGTTTTTCGCCGCCAATTTCGTTATTTGAAAGGCGGCATCCAATATAAAGGAATTAGCTAACTTTAATGCGTGAATTCTGTCCATGAATTCTTCATAGGAAGTCTCTTTCTGGAGCAACCTTTCTAGTTCTTCGAACCAAAAGGACGCCGCTGAAGTGACAGTAATAACACACGTAGCTGGTTGAAGGATGAACCCTTGCTGAACAAAAATCTTTTTAAGCAATCCTTCCAATTTTTTATCCATAGGATCTTTGAAAACGCAGCTGTCCTCTATAGGAATAGTTGTGCGCTTCGCTAGTGTTGAAACAGCTCCCTCAACCTTCGGGACCGTTTGCCATGCGTCCCTTCTAGGGTCTACTATGGGAAACATTTTCTTAAATATAGGAGGTGGGGCAAAGGGTACACCTGGCTTCTCCCACTCCTTTTCCACTATGTTCGCTACCCTCTTAGGTATTGGAAAAGCGTCGTCGTGCACTGGGACCTCTAAAAATTTGTCCAATTTGCACAACTTCTCTGGTACTACCATGGAATCACAGTCATCCAGAGTAGCTAATACCTCCTTAAGCAAAGCACGGAGATGTTCTAGCTTAAACTTAAATGCCACTAGATCAGGTTCTGCCTGTTGAGAAATTTTTCCTGAGTCTGAAATTTCACCCTCAGACAGCCCTTCCCTCACAGCCATAGATAAGGCATTGTCAGCGTCTGATTGTTCATCCTTTTTATCTGTATTTAAAACTGAAAAATCACGCTTTCTCTGAAAAACTGGCAGTTTGGATAAAAGATTTGCTATAGAATTATCCACTACTGCTGATAATTGTTGCATAGAAATAAGCACTGGCGCGCTAGGTGTCGCCTGCGCGGGCAAAGCTGGTGTAGACACAGAAGGAGAGGATGAAGAGCTATCCCCACTACCTTCATTAGATAAATCATCTTGGGCAACATTATGAAAAATAACAGAGCTGTCCTGATTTTGTTTGGACGCTATGGCGCAATTATCACAAACACTCGAAGGGGGAACCACATTTGTCTCTATACACACAGAACATAGGTTATCTGATGGAACAGACATGTTAAACAGATTTAGGCAGGCAAACAATGCAATAAAAACTATTTTAAACAAAAACGTTACTGTCTCTTTAAATAATAAAATGACACATTTATTTCTGAATGTTCAAAAAACTATGAAGGCAATATCCGATTTTTCTGAAATTTCGACCCCAGTGTCTTAATGCTTAGAAAGTATTGCACAGCAAATATGGAGACTCTAGCTCTTAAAACAAGCAAACCGGAGCTAATTGTTGGATTTAACAGTTTTTACACACCACAATCCCAGCTACAGCCTTGCTGCAGCTTTTTACCTTCCTTAGGGGTCACCATTCACAGAAAAAAGCCTTTTGGAGTCACTTTCTGAACCACAGGACCCTCTCACATGAATCTGCATGCACTGCCTTGAAATTCAACTGCACAGCTGAAGTGCCAAAATGAGGCTTCCTCCCTCAGCACACTAGAGTGAAGGGGCCTTCCTGACTAGATTTAGGTGTCTAAAACAAGCCAGATCAATAAAAAACGTTCCCAAGTGTATGTGAGCTTATAAAATATTTCAAATGGTATAATATTGTAATAAAAAACAATCGATTTAGCCCCTAACAGTGTCTACCAGCATAAAAAACAAAAAGGGGAAGCCTGTTATCTTTTTTGTTGAGGTGAAAGAAAAATGGCTTACCGTTTCCCCTGAGGGGAAAAATGACTGTCATCTAGCATTAGCCTGTGTTGTTAGAAGGAGACTAGTCATACCTGAAGCAGATGAGTCTGCAAACTGTTACCCCCAACTGAAGTTCTCTTGTTTCAACAGTCCTGCGTGGTAACAGTAATGGATTTTAGTTACTTGTGCTAAAATCATAGCCCTCTTAAACAGAAATCTTCATCACTTTTCTGTTATAGAGTAAATAGTACAAGCCAGCACTATTTTAAAATAACAAACTCTTGATAGAAGAATAAAAAACTACAACTAACACTACAAACTCCTCGCCATCCCCGTGGTAGATGCTACTTGTTCAGAGCGGCAAGGAGAATGACTGGGGGCGGAGCCAGAGGGGGAGCTATATGGACAGCTCTTGCTGTGTGCTCTCCTTGCCTTTCCCTGTGGGGGAGAACATTTCCCACAAGTAATGGATGACGCCATGGACCGGACACACCAATGTTGGAGAAATACCTTTTTAGAGTCAGTTTTCTCACAAATTGATTTATGTGGATGTGTGTTTCGAATTTATTCATTCTAGAAGTGGGGGCAAAGGATAGTCCTCGATTTAGTACTTTTTGTTCAATTTGTGTCAAATTGTGGTTGCTGATGTTAAATATGCAATTGTTTATGTTTTCTATCGTTTGTCCCTCCTTTCTCTCAATTTCTTTGGGTTTTCTGCTTCTTCCTCCTCTCTTCCCTCTAGGGTTCTTTTTCTTAGATTCATCAGTGGTGCTAGATGTACCCTTTCTGTGATATCTCCCCTGGATGTTTCTGCTAGTGGTTTTTCCCCTAAAAAATGAGCTTGGGCTTGTGTTTGATTATGGCTTTCATTAATGTTAGTGGTTTCTGAATTTTGTTTCCTAGATATTGGGTCAAACCTATTTCTTAGAGGTATTCTCCAGTTTTTTTCTTCCTTCCTATGGTAAGGCTGGTTTGTGTGTCTAATTGTTTTGTTTTGGTGACGTCTATCTTTGTAGTGTTCATATCTGTGGATCCTTTCTGGATGGAAGCTGTTATACTCATAATTAGTATTTTGGTGGTTTCCCTCATTATACCAATCATTTTGTCTGTGGTCAGATGCATACCAGTCACTACTAGAGTAATCATCATAATGTATATTTCTATTATTTCGATTGTTGGGATATGGGAACCTGAAATGGTCACGGTCATTTTCTTGATTAGATCTAGGGTATGGGTCAGGGGTATTATTCTCGTTATATGATTTATATCCTGGTGTGTTGTACCCCGTATGTCTTCTGTTGTAGTTGCCCCAGTTGTCATTTGGAGGTTGTTTGTTTGGTCTGTGTTGTTCTCTGTTTTTAGGTCTGTATGTGTCTTTTATATAATTTCTTTCGGTCTGTGAATTATTTCTAAATCCTTTATTGTGGTGATTTGTGTTAGTCTCTTTTTGAGGTAGTACCCTTGTTGGTTGTGAGTTGATAACAAAAGGTGTAGTGGTCATTCGACTATCTTTTATTTCTATTGGTCCTAGATAGTCATCCTGGGCACGTTTGAGTTTTTTCTTTTTTCTTTTCTGTAGTTCACTATTGGTATGATTCAGTGCTCTAATTATCTCAGTTTGTTTTTCTTTAAAATTGTCAGAGTCTCTCCTGTTTTCAAGGAGGCTTTTAATTTCATTTATGCTTGAGTCTAGTTGGCGTAGACTAATATTTCTTGCTTTTTTAATGATATTAATCAATATAAAAGAAGCTTTTTCTAGTGATGTAAACCATTCTTCCCTTAATTCGTCATTTAAATCGAATGTGCAGGTCTTCTCTAGTCTTAGACCCCTAGGGACTATGTTTAGTGCGATATATTTATCTAAATATTTCATTTCAGTTTTCTGTTTTAGTTCTTTAATTAGAATTTTTTCCAATTCATTCATTAAGTTATTTGTGCTTATGGTTTTCTAAAAGACTATATCCTATGCTGCCACACTTGGTTAATTGGGAAATGGTCAGTTAGGTGAGAGAAAGAATAAGCTGGCACTTAGGACCACTAATAAGCCAAGCACAGGGTAGGGTCTCCCAATCAGAACGCTAGATATTGTTTTAAGAAAGAGAATTTGGGGGGTGCTGGCGCTAAAAGAGCTTAGGGATAGTCTATATATATGTAGATATGTTAAGTTAAATTTAAAATTTAAAAATATTTACCAGGTTGGTCTCTAATATAACTGAAATTATAATGTAGCTGATGCAATAGCCATCCAGGGGCTGAGTATGTCCGGTAATTATAATATGACATGTAGTGTGTTGTTATTGCTTGAACTTGCCTGATGTAGACAGACCGGATTCAAATAAAAATCCTTTATAGAAAGTGACACACAATTTGATAAGGAATGTATTAAAGTGACAGAGTATATAATGCACTAAGGTGGATATAAATAGTTGTTGTAATATACAACTTATATATGTAAAGGGGGATGGATCTTAGATTCCAACTAGACCTCTATCAGTTATCAAATAATCAATGTAATAACAAATAAACAATGACCAAATATAGTATAAAATGATTATTTATTGAAAATAAAACTATATTGTAAGGTAAAAAACGCTGGACGTCCAGACTAATTTGCATAAAAACCGTTAATATTGATTATGTAACTGTGTGAATTAATCACAATATGTATAGGGCTGGCCTGTATACAGTTAAGTACCTAGTACCAATTGTAGATTGGAATAGCAAAAAAGTACCTTTGTAAATATCCTCACTCTACGTCTAGAGTGAGGAGTATTATCAGTTCTGTGAATGGGGGTCCGTTCTTGAGCTTTGTGAAAGGAAGGTTTTTTGGAAATCCGGTGCTTCCTGGTTTCTGGGTCTCGCTTGGTCCGGTATGAAGTCCTGGTTCTTGCTAGCGTGCTGTTTTGCTTAGCGTTACCCTGGCGCGGTGATCCTTGCTGGCTGTGTTGTTGCTCCTTACGTCACTTCCGGGAGTGGCGTATGATGACGTGTTGGCACAGAGTAGCTGTGCGATATGTTGCAGTCTGTTTTGTAGCGAGATTATATCTCCGTGTGACTGTGTTGAAATCTTGTAATATGCTTTTGTTAGCGGATACTTGCAATCAATTACCTCCTAATGCTGTATCAGTCTCTTAGATGGTATTACTTGCTGGAGTGCTGGTGTTGGCTTTCTGTCCTCCTCAGGCTTGAGTACAGGTTAGATGTAGGTTGTTTCACTGTCAGGCTAGTAGCCTGTATAGGTGATCCGATGTTCTCAGGGGGCACTTTTCTTAGTGCTATATGGAGATGGTGCAGTATGCTTAGGCTAATCAGTATTCAGCAGCATTGCTGATCCATAAGTAGAACAATGCTTCTTAGCGTAATTAAAAGAGGTAATAAGATTGTAGCAAGTGTAGAGAGGTTGTGATCCTTGTGCAACACTTGAAGGGTTACTCAAATCAACGTGTTTCACCCCACACTAGGGGCTTTTTCAAGAATGAGTAACCTTATGAGATAGCACCCTTTATAGAGGCCAAGCTTCCTTCTTATTGGTTGATCCTTTGTGGGTGTGTTCCTCAGGTGTTTTTGCAGGTAGTTGATTTATTTTAAAGGTGGACTTTTTTAAAAAGGTGGACTTTTTTCTTCTCTCTTTTTCTTCTCTTCTCGTTCTTTCTTTCTTCTTTTCCTTATCTCTTACTTAAAAGGGATTATTGATAGTGTCTTCATCTCTTTAGGAGACTGTATAGTCTATCATACTGTCTGTTCTTAATTATAGAAAAAGGCTCTATGAAAGTTTGTGTGAAGATTGTATAAATACATGTTCAGAATCTAAACACAATTATAGGGATGGGATATATATAATAAGGTGGGTACATTGTTTCATCAAATTGTCATTTGATAGCTTATGAGGTAGTTTTTTTTCTACAAGAACTATGTATGATTTGGATAGTATTTGTTTATATTGTTTATTTCTTATCAATATATATTCTCTATACAAAAGTTCTTTTTTTCCTTCTTTTTCATATTTTTTCTTCCCTTGGAAGGTGTTGTACGCTAAGAAGCATTGTTCTACTTATGGATCAGCAATGCTGCTGAATACTGATTAGCCTAAGCATACTGCACCATCTCCAGATAGCACTAAGAAAAGTGCCCCCTGAGAACATTGGATCACCTATACAGGCTACTAGCCTGACAGTGAAACAACCTACATCTAACCTGTACTCAAGCCTGAGGAGGACAGAAAGCCAACACCAGCACTCCTGCAAGTAATACCATCTAAGAGACTGATACAGCATTAGGAGGTAATTGATTACAAGTATCCGCTAACAAAAGCATATTACAAGATTTCAACACAGTCACACGGAGATATAATCTCGCTACAAAACAGACTGCAACATATCGCACAGCTACTCTGTGCCAACACGTCATCATACGCCACTCCCGGAAGTGACGTAAGGAGCAACAACACAGCCAGCGAGGATCACCGCGCCAGGGTAACGCTAAGCAAAACAGCACGCTAGCAAGAACCAGGACTTCATACCGGACCAAGCGAGACCCAGAAACAAGGAAGCACCGGATTTCCAAAAAACCTTCCTTTCACAAAGCTCAAGAACGGACCCCCATTCACAGAACTGATAATACTCCTCACTCTAGACGTAGAGTGAGGATATTTACAAAGGTACTTTTTTGCTATTCCAATCTACAATTGGTACTAGGTACTTACCTGTATACAGGCCAGCCCTATACATATTGTGATTAATTCACACAGTTACATAATCAATATTAACGGTTTTTATGCAAATTAGTCTGGACGTCCAGCGTTTTTTACCTTACAATATAGTTTTATTTTCAATAAATAATCATTTTATACTATATTTGGTCATTGTTTATTTGTTATTACATTGATTATTTGATAACTGATAGAGGTCTAGTTGGAATCTAAGATCCATCCCCCTTTACATATATAAGTTGTATATTACAACAACTATTTATATCCACCTTAGTGCACTATATACTCTGTCACTTTAATACATTCCTTATCAAATTGTGTGTCACTTTCTATAAAGGATTTTTATTTGAATCCGGTCTGTCTACATCAGGCAAGTTCAAGCAATAACAACACACTACATGTCATATTATAATTACCGGACATACTCAGCCCCTGGATGGCTATTGCATCAGCTACATTATAATTTCAGTTATATTAGAGACTAACCTAGTAAATATTTTTAAATTTTAAATTTAACTTAACATATCTACATATATATACACTATCCCTAAGCTCTTTTAGCGCCAGCACCCCCCAAATTCTCTTTCTTAAAACAATATCTTGGGTTCTGATTGGGAGACCCTACCGTGTGCTTGGCTTATTAGGGGTCCTAAGCGCCAGCTTATTCTTTCTCTCACCTAACTAACCTGTAGGGGGTGCCAGATCCAATATGTTAGCTGAACCAAACGTTTTGTCAGAGACAGAGCATTGGAACATATAAGAGACATTGAGGACCCGGATAGGGATACCCCTGTTTCAAGACATTTTAAAACCATGCATCAGGGTGATTCTTCTCCATACAGGCAATTGACTATGTACCAAAACACAAACGTGGAGGAGATAGGGAGTACAAACTTAATTATAAGGAAGCAAAATGGATCCTCCTACTAAATACTAGCCATCCCAAAGGCATTAATAAAGAGAGTGATGTAAATTTATTCATTTAAATTAATCTGGCAAAAAGTTCCAAAACAAACCTGTAGTAATGTATACGTAATAATCATTTTATCTGTATATACTCATTAAATATTCCATCTCACATATCCACTAAACCCTAGGTTATTCATTTTAGGTTAGACTTTGTTAAATAATTATATTATGGGGGTATTTATTATTGCTGTTAGTTCTCTGACATTTCATCTGTGTATTTTTCACTAATAATGCTGTATATGGAAAGGTAAGGGTTAACTTAATTTGTTTTAATTGACTAGGGCCCCTTTAAATGGAGGCTAGATGTGCAGCTTTCAGACAGCAGTGAACAAGCGTGTAGCCACACGCAAAACATGTCTGCAGTCTGCTAAGATGTAGCCTTTACCTTTGATTAATGGAGCTTTGTCTTTACCTCTGTTTTTAAATGTACCCAAATAAAGACTCTGCTTTTTACATATTGGCCGGTTTTTATTTGCACTAATTTTTTTAAGCCATTCCTGAAGACAGCTGTGTGCTCTGAGGATTCCTCTCCTGTTAGCCCGGATCTACTTTTGGTTCTTCAGATTGGGAGCTGATAGATAAATCATTGAGAGCTAGTGGTACTATGCACACGTAGTATCTTCAAGACAGTCAAATGATAACATTCATGACATGTTTCTGCTTGTTGGTGAACTGGTAATATTAGCCAACTATCATTTGTACCAAGGCCTCAATAAGCTAGGTCCTGTCTTTTTGTAGATTCAATGGCGATCAAATACAAAGGCTGCAACAAACTGCACATGCTATGACCCCATTGCAACCTCAGAGGATGCCTTCACTGCACCTCAAGTGGTCACTACCTTCATTGCACCACCTGAGCATGAGAGCATTGTTGGAGACTACAATTTCCTTAAAACTCTTGGGAAGGGCTCCTATGCTGAAGTCAAGTTGTCTCAGCACATGCAGACTGGCAAACAGGTGAGTACATGGGAGACCATTATGAGAAGCCTCTTTGTGATTTATACTCCATCTAGTCTGCAGCAGGTAAGGAATTTATTTAAACTTTCTGGCAAAAGTAAAATTAAGAGAAGTCATCAAAATACAGTTATCTGCTAGAGACTTTTTCCAGTAGAGATAACAAGAATAATGCTATTATTATTTATGATAGTCTTAACTGGTCTTAAAATATTTCATTTTCCTATCTGTATTTATTTATTTTCCCTCATTTCTCTTTTTTCAGATACCAATTTTTTATTTTTTTATTTAATCAGATTAGCATTTCATTTAGTTTTGTTTTTTCAATTATTATTTTCTGTCAGTTTACTGTCTCTTGCTCATATCTATTTTATTCTACTCTTTCTTTTTTCCTATTTATATTAATTGTCCTTTCAATCATATTTTTCTCTCTAATTTCTTGGTCAAACCACAGTTATGCCTTCATGGTTTTCCTACTTTGCTCAGGATACAGATCTTTTTCATCACCTAAACAATTACGGACACCTGGATGAGGAGAAAGCCTGAGTTCTGTTCTGTCGGGTAAGTACTTTCCTCGCTAAAAATCTCAGGGCTCAAATATATTAGGATTAGTTTATTGGACAAACAAACTATATCAATATGGAGCACAGTTTTATATTTTGTATCCTAAATAGTTAAATATTACTTTATAAATATGGAAAAAATTGGAAGTATTCACAAATACATTAAATGGGTTCAATTTATTTAACATTTATTTTAATTACATTTGAAAAAATATTGTAAACCTGAAGAATGAAATGGATTAAAACCAGATTGTTTTTCATTCACTATTATTTACACAACACATTTATAATATAAAAGCCCTACATTTGTCTCAACTAACTTTTCATATGGTGTCAGCAGTGCCTCATTGAAATCAAATAAAGGTAAGTGAAAAAAGGGACACTGTACGCAAATTTTTTCTTTTGTGATTCAGATAGAGCATTCATTTTTAAGCAACTTTCTAATTTACTCCTATAATCAAATTTTCTTTATTCTCTTGGTATCTTTATTTGAAATGCAAGAATCTAAGTTTAGATGCCGGCCCATTTTGGTAAACAACCTGGGTTGCCCTTGCTGATTGGTGGAAAAAATCCATCCACCAATCAAAAAGTGCTGTCCAGAGTTCTTAACCCAAAAAAGCTTAGATGCCTTTTATTTCAAATAAAGATAGCAAGAGAACGAAGAAAAATTGATAATAGGAGTAAATTAGAAAGTTGCTTAAAATTGCATGCTCTAGCTGAATCACAAAAGAAAAAAATTGGGTTCAGTGTCCCTTTAAGGGGGTTTAGTGAGTTAAAGGGGCTGTCTAGTCAAAAATAAACTTTCATGATTCAGATAGGGCATGTCATTTTAAACAACTTTCCAATTTACTTCTATTATCTAATGTGCTCAATTCTTTAGATATCTTTTGTTGAAGAAATAGCAATGCACATGTGTGAGCCAATCACACAAGGCCTCTATGTGTAGCAACCAATCAGCAGCTACTGAGCATATCTAGATATGCTTTTCAGCAAGTGATATCAAGATAATGAAGCAAATGAGATAATAGAAGTAAATTAGAAAGTTCTTTAAAATGACATGCTCTTACTTAAATCCCTTTAAGTATAATGTATTAAATGGACATTCTAAATCAACAATTTACATGCAGGCTCAGTAATATAGAAACAATCACATTTAGTAATTCTTCTTAAAGAATATGCTTGATACACAGAAAAAGTTATCATTAGTAAAGTGATAACTTACTTTAATAATTCAAATAATTGTAATACAATCTGAAATGCACAGCTATATATTTTAATTTCTATTATACTGCCCCTTTCAATCTCAAATGATGCAGATTTAATTAAAATGATCAGAAATGATGAACTATTACCTTAAATAAAATCTTAAAATGTTTTAAAGCTGTCAAGAAACATTTGTATATAATGGTGTTGACAAATTGGTAACTTATTCTGAAAAAAACGTGCAATTTAACCCCTTAATGACCATTTCCATTTTCTGTCCGTTTGGGACCAGGGCTATTTTTACATTTTTGTGGTGTTTGTGTTTAGCTGTAATTTTCCTCTTACTCATTTACTGTACCCGCATATATTATATACTGTTTTTCTCGCCATTAAATGGACTTTCTAACGATAGCATTATTTTCATCATATATTATCATTTGCGATAAAAAAATTAAAAATATGAGGAAAAAAAATGGAAAAAACACACTTTTTCTAACTTTGACCACCAAAATCTGTTACACATCTACAACCACCAAAAAACACCCATGCTAAATAGTTTCTAAATTTTGTCCTGAGTTTAGAAATACCCAATGTTTACATGTTCTTTGCAAGTTATAGGGCCATAAATACAAGTAGCACTTTGCTATTTCCAAACCACTTTTTTTTAAAAAATTAGCACTAGTTACATTGGAACACTGATATCTTTCAGGAATCCCTGACTATCCCTTGACATATATATATATATATATATATTTTTTTTAGAAGTCATCCCAAAGTAGAAATCTAGGCCCATTTTGTTATATTTCATGCCACCATTTGACCGCCAAATGCGATGAAATAAAAAAAAAAAACGTTATATTTTTCACAATTTTAGGTTTCTCACTGAAATTATTTACAAACAGCTTGTGCAATTATGGCACAAATGGTTGTAAATGCTTCTCTAGGATCCCCTTTGTTCAGAAATAGCAGACATATATGGCTTTGGCGTTGCTTATTAGTAATTAGAAGGCGGCTAAATGCCGCTGCGCACCGAACGTGTATTATGCCCAGCAGTGCAGGGGTTAATTAGGGAGCTTGTATGGTTACTTTTAGCTTTAGTGTAGTGTAGTAGACAACCCAAAATATTGATCTAGGCCCATTTTGGTATATTTCATGCCACCATTTCATCGTCAATTGCGATCAAATGAAAAAAAACATTCACTTTTTCACAAACTTTAGGTTTCTCATTGAAATTATTTACAAACAACTTGTGCAATTATGGCACAAATGGTTTTAAATTCTTCTCTGGGATCCCCTTTGTTCAGAAATAGCAGACATATATGGCTTTGGCGTTGCTTTTTGGTAATTAGAAGGCCGCTAAATGCCGCTGCGCATCACACGTGTATTATGTCTAGCAGTGGAGGGGTTAATTATGTAGCTTGTAGGGAGCTTGCAGGGTTAATTTTAGCTTTAGTGTAGAGATCAGCCTACCCCCTGATCCCTCCACACCACAATTGTCCCTGCCATCTTAAGTACTGGCAGAAAGTCTGCCAGTACTAAAATAAGGTATCTTTTAAAGATTTTTTTGTGTGCATATTTACATATTCTGCTGTGTAGGATACTCCCCCCCATACCTTATAGGGAGCCATCTTGGGTTGGTTTACAAAAAAAATTATTTTATTTTTTTTCTGTAGTGTAGCTTCCTACCCAAAGAACAACCCCCACTCCCTCCCAGATACCTTAGATCCTTTTTATATGAATTCCCTCCCCCCCTCTCTCCCACTTTTCTCACAAAATGTTTCTGTAGTGTAGCGGTTCCCACCCGCTCCCTCGCTGTGCACGCGCCCGCCCGCTGTCGTCCATGCACACCCCTCGCGACCCCGACCCCCTCTTAATCCCGGAACCCATCAATGGCCGCCCACCTTCCTCCCACCCACAGATTGCGGCCATCAATGTCAGGTGCAGAGAGGGCCACAGAGTGGCTCTCTCTGCATCGGATGGGTAAAAAACGTTATTGCAGGATGCCTCGATATCGACGCATCACTGCAATAACCGGAAAGCGGCTTCCACCTCTTTCCAAGACCGATGACGTACGCTGTACGTCTTCGGTCGTTAACTGTATTTTTTTTGAGGACGTACGATGTTGGTCCTTAAGGGGTTAAAGATAATGTATCCTCCAAATCCTACAGTTAAGCAACAGCACATTACTCTTTTTCAGACTATGAATATATTGGCATTTAAAGACAAATACGATAAAGTCTCGGATTTTAGGATAAGCAAAACTTTTTTAGACTGCCCCTTTCAATCTCAAATGATGCAGATTTAATTAAAATGATCAGAAATGATGAACTATTACCTTAAATAAAATCTTAAAATGTTTTAAAGCTGTCAAGAAACATTTGTATATAATGGTGTTGACAAATTGGTAACTTATTCTGAAAAAAAGTGCAATTTAAAGATCATGTATCCTCCAAATCCTACAGTTAAGGAACAGCACATTACTCTTTTTCTGACTATGAATAAACTGCCAATTAAAGACAAATACAATAAAGTCTCGGATTTTAGGATAAGCAAAACATTCTCCTCAGACATGAAGAATTATTTTGGGTTACAAATGGACATACGGGGCCTCGGAAGGATTCTATATGACATGATCAGCTGCTCCAAGCCAGCTTACGGTGCAGCACCAGTGGTAAGTATCAAACAAAGGTACAATTTATAAGAAATATTCCTCAGGGGCGGGGATAGTATACATTTGTCACAACTGATGTTTTTACTTTCATTACTAGTGCTGAGTAACATCAGACTTGCTGACCCTTGTTTCTACTGTTTTTTTTAGGAAATGAGAAAGGTTGACATTAAGACCTTTTGTGACCTTATTCCAGACTACATGTCCACTGATTGTGAGAACCTTCTGTGACAAATGCTGATTCCAGAATCCTGTAGGGAAGAGTCATTGGAGGTAAATTACGTTCTTAATCTTCCTTTTAATTCAATTCCCACATTCTTCACAAACCAACACAATCTCACAAATTATTTGATTAACACTTAAGCATGTCACAAATACCTAACAGGGTTGTGCATTCATGACATGAAATTATTAGGACACTGAATATGCACAAGCACTTATCTGAATTATAGACTGTGTGTCAGGGTTACTGCTTGCTAATGATCTGTCCCTTTAAGAGCCTCCTATATCAAGCACTTCCCCCCAGCATTCATTGCTGGTTAATTGAGAATTGATTCACAGCACAAGCGTTACACTGAGAGTTTTCCTCACTCTCCAACAGCCTCATAATTTCTTATTTGAAGAGTTCTGATAACATCTCTTATTTTTCATTCCTACTTCTAGCAGCTCTTTTACTAAATTCAACTCCGGAAGATATTGCATACTACAAGGAAATCAAACTAACTCGACATCAAACTCTGAAGCATTCACAAGGTAACAGGATTCAAGCAGCTTCATACACAGCACAGCAAGTAGCGGTGACGTCATCAGCTGCAGCCGCAACCGCTCTCCCTCTGAGTACCACGCTGCTGTTCATAACAAACGGACAAGTAACAATTCATGAGTTCTCAGGTCAGACCCAATTATTTTACTATTAATCGTTATCCTTACTTATTTTGATGAACTTTACCTGCCTAATTAAGGAATACTATATTTTATGTTACTGCTTTATTTGAACTGTTTGCATTAACAAATGCCCTGAAAGTAATACAGTTTATGAAGTTAATAAACTGTCACTTATTGGGCAAATAGTAATACATTATATGAAGCACTGACAACGAATTCATCAAGCTTCTTTTATGTTACAAACCTACCTTTGAGGAAATTGTTGGTTCTTATTTATAAAACAAAATTAAATGCTTGTTCAAATTGCTACAAATACAGACTATTACAGAATTAACCAGCCATAAGGAAGAAAGGATTTAGTGTTTGTGTACACAGAATTATCCTATACTAAACATATACTTTCAACAGCAATTATGGAACAAGATCTTTTAAGTGATAAAGTTCAAGTCCTGTCAGACAGATTAGAAGCTTTATCAGGTTCTTTCCATGAATTACAAGTGGAAAATCAGGCTTTGAAGGCCTGCTTAAGAGAGACTCTGGCACCTAAACCTGCAAGTGCAGATTCTATCCCTGAACCTATGGTCTCCCCCCCAGAAAAATTCTCTGGTGACCGTTCAAGATTTAGAGAGTTTAAAAATTCCTGTTTGTTGCTTTTTCAATTAAAGCCACGTACTTATCCCACAGAAAGATCAAGAGTGCTCACTGTGATATCATATTTGAGGGGGGAACCTAGGGCTTGGGCTGACTCTTTTTTTGAAAATGATGATGCAATACTGGGATCTCTAGATGAATTCTTTGATCAAATGTCAGCATTATATGATGACCCTTTCAAACAGGTCACAGCTGAAAACTTACTTAGATCTTTAAAACAAAGAAAGAACCCAGTGGAGTCTTACATCACACAATTTAAAATTTCTGCCCGTGATTCAGGATGGAATGAGGTCTCCCTTAAAACTCAATATCGTTTAGGATTATCTGAGGATATAAAGGATGAGCTTTCACGCACAGGGATTCCAGATTCATTGGAAGATTTTTTTTCTCTCACTATTAACATAGATAGACGGCTTAGGGAACGCCGCTCTGAAAAGGCTAGCGGTACAAAAAGCTTTCTCTCCACACCTGTTTATCAAACTAAAGAATCACCACAACCTATGGACATAGGCTTCATAAAGGGTCCCCTCTCCTCTCAGGAAAAGAATAGGAGGAAGTTGCATAGTTTGTGCATGTATTGTGCCTGCCCTACTCATGAAGTAAAGGACTGCCCTGTTCTGGCTAGGAATAAGAAGGGTAGGTTGCCTAATATCACTGAATCCCTGTTAATGAAAACCATTAAACCATCATATTTAACTATCCCTATTATTTTACAGTGGGATCAAATCAGGATAACAACTGAAGCTATCCTGGACACCGGCTCATGTAGAAATTTTGTTGATTTTTCTTTTGTGAAACAGAATAAAATACCTCTGGTCTCTAAGAAAACTCCAGTCTCTGTGAAGGTCATTGATGGCTCTTTTTTAAAATCAGGTCCTGTCACACACCAAACTACACCATTACAGGTAATATCCTGCACACACATCACAGAAACACTCACTTTTGATGTCATATCTTCACCAATGTTTAATGTAATCCTTGGTATAAATTGGTTTTGTAAACACAAACCAACTATAAACTGGAATGACCTCAGTTTATCTTTTCCTCATCTCACTCAAAATAGTGAGACATCATCAGATTTAATTATGCTACAGGTTGAGGATAATATTTTACCCAAACAATATGCAGACTTCTCAGATGTTTTTAATAAAAAAGAAGCTGAATGTTTGCCCCCTCATAGGGAATACGATTGTCCTATTGATTTACTCCCAGGAGTTTCAATTCCCTATGGACATATCTACCCCCTTTCTAAACCAGAACTAGAACACCTTAAAAACTATATAGATGAGAACCTCCGAAAAGGTTTTATAAGACCTAGTACCTCCCCTGCAGGTGCAGGCATATTTTTTGTTACCAACAAAGATGGCACGTTAAGACCAATCATTGATTACAGGGAATTGAACAGGCGTACCAGAAAAAACAGGTACCCCCTACCTTTAATCCCTGAATTAATTGAAAGATTAAGGGGGGCCTCAATTTTCACTAAATTAGATCTTCGAGGTGCCTATAATCTTATACGAATGAGAGCTGGAGACGAATGGCTCACTGCTTTTCGGACTAGATATGGGCTATTCGAATATACAGTGATGCCATTCGGTCTGTGCAATGCCCCAGCAACATTCCAATGCTTAATCAATGATCTTTTCAGAGATATTTTGGATGTATATGTTGTTGTCTATTTGGACGATATTCTAGTTTACTCACAAAATTTAGATCAACATAGAATGCATGTTAGAGAGGTTCTCACTAGGTTACGAAAAAATAACCTATACGCTAAACTAGAAAAATGTATATTTGAATCAAATAATATCTCTTTTCTGGGGTATAACATCTCTCCTGAAGGAATCAAGATGCAAGATGACAAGGTTCAGGCCATTCATAATTGGCCGACTCCCCAATGTAAGAAAGATGTTCAACGTTTCCTTGGCTTCTCAAATTATTATAGGAAATTCATTCCTGGATTCGCTGCTATTACCAAACCTCTTACTGAACTCACCAAATTGAATCATCCTTTCAGGTGGACAAGCCATACTCAACAGGTATTTGACCTTTTAAAAAATAAATTCACTACAGCACCCATTCTCCAATACCCGGATTTAGAAAAGCAATTTATCCTGGAAGTTGACGCTTCTGAGTTCGCAATAGGGGCAATCCTCTCTCAAAGGAAATCATTCAAAGAACCCTTACATCCGGTCGCATTCTTCTCAAGATTGATGCAACCAGCAGAGTTAAATTATCCAGTTGGCGAGAAAGAATTACTTGCAATAAAGTGTTCCTTCGATCACTGGAGGCACTTGCTTGAGGGTGCAACACAACCAACTGTCATATATACTGACCATAAAAATCTGCAATATCTTCAGTCTAATCGAACTCTATCCTCCAGACAATTACGCTGGAGTCTTTACTTCTCTCGTTTCCATTACATCATTACCTACAGGCCTGGTACAAAAAATGGCAAGGCTGACGCCCTCTCTAGACAAGGTCCTAAACCTATAATACCATGCATTCCTACTACTATTGTTCCTAAGGACTCTATCATTGGAGTTATAACAAGTCTAACTACAGTGATAAAAGATGCTACTGCTATTGATCCATCAGTACCTCATACAGATCTTACTTACAATTCTGATGGCTTACTCTATAAGGACGGGAAGCTATACATACCTCCAAATCTTAGATCTTCAATCTTGAAAACAGTTCATGAATCTCCCCTTGCTGGACACATGGGAAGGGATAAAACCTTGGATTTACTTAAGAGATCTTTTTGGTGGCCTACTCTTAACCTCGATCTCAAAGAATATATTTCTAAATGTGTTATATGCGCAACCTCCAAACCTTCTAAACAACTCCCTGTGGGTCTTTTACAGCCTTTACCTGTACCTCAAGTACCCTGGGAGGCGGTATCCTTAGACTTTATTGTGGACTTACCTCTCTCTAACAAATATACCACTATAATGGTTGTCACTGATCTATTCTCAAAGATGGCACATTTCATACCGGTTATTTCCCTACCCACTTCCAAGTTCACCAGTGAATTATTCATTCAAAACATTGTAAGACTGCATGGAATACCTAAAACCATCCTTAGTGACCGTGGAACCCAATTCACATCTAAGTTCTGGAGAAATTTGTGTGCTGCTCTGCATATAGAACAAAAACTCACCACTGCTTACCATCCTCAGACGAATGGGCAGACAGAGAGGGTGAACCAGTGGCTAGAGCAATACCTACGTTGTTTCTGCTCTCACCAACAAGATTCTTGGGCCACCTACTTGCCCTTAGCAGAATTTGCCTATAATAATAATAAGAGTTCTACAACTGGCACATCACCATTTTTTATAAATTATGGTTTACATCCAAATTTCACACTACTTCCGAAGATTGACACCCCATGTCCTCAGGTGAATGATCTGGTTAATGACATTTCAGCTAACTTTTCTTCAATTCGTGAACATATTCTTCAGGCACAGGCATCACAACGCAGGTACTACGATCTTCGCCACAGACCTAGTCCTCAATATTCCGTAGGACAACAAGTATGGCTCTCCACTAAGAACCTCAAGATACCTTATCCTTGTAGGAAACTAGGTAAACTCTTTTTGGGTCCTTACCCTATCGTCAGGGTAAATGGTCCAACAACAGTTACACTCCAACTACCATCAACTTTTAAGATACATCCAACTTTCCATGTGTCTCTTATCAAACCTTGCAACCTACCCATAACAAATATTACATCAGAAGACCCAATACCTTCTGCTAATCTTGATTGCCAGTATGAGGTTCATAGCATTCTGGATTCTAGACTACGTCGTGGGAATCTTTTCTATTTGGTTCATTGGAAAGGTTTTGGCCATGAGGATGATTCCTGGGAGCCTGCTTCAAACATATCTGCTCCACGTCTGATTTCCCTCTTCCATAGACGTAACCCTGATCGTCCTAGGCCTTGAACCTCGCTGTGGTTCTTTTTGTGGGGGGCTCTGTCAGGGTTACTGCTTGCTAATGATATGTCCCTTTAAGAGCCTCCTATATCAAGCACTTCCCCCCAGCATTCATTGCTGGTTAATTGAGAATTGATTCACAGCACAAGCGTTACACTGAGAGTTTTCCTCACTCTCCAACAGCCTCATAATTTCTTATTTGAAGAGTTCTGATAACATCTCTTATTTTTCATTCCTACTTCTAGCAGCTCTTTTACTAAATTCAACTCCGGAAGATATTGCATACTACAAGGAAATCAAACTAACTCGACATCAAACTCTGAAGCATTCACAAGGTAACAGGATTCAAGCAGCTTCATACACAGCACAGCAAGTAGCGGTGACGTCATCAGCTGCAGCCGCAACCGCTCTCCCTCTGAGTACCACGCTGCTGTTCATAACAAACGGACAAGTAACAATTCATGAGTTCTCAGGTCAGACCCAATTATTTTACTATTAATCGTTATCCTTACTTATTTTGATGAACTTTACCTGCCTAATTAAGGAATACTATATTTTATGTTACTGCTTTATTTGAACTGTTTGCATTAACAAATGCCCTGAAAGTAATACAGTTTATGAAGTTAATAAACTGTCACTTATTGGGCAAATAGTAATACATTATATGAAGCACTGACAACGAATTCATCAAGCTTCTTTTATGTTACAAACCTACCTTTGAGGAAATTGTTGGTTCTTATTTATAAAACAAAATTAAATGCTTGTTCAAATTGCTACAAATACAGACTATTACACTGTGTTGTAGTGTATTACAATATTGTTTGAATTTACCTTTATTGAATATATAACTGAAAAACTATTTGTGCCCAGAAGGAGAAAAAATATGATCCCTGAATGCCCACTTGATCCTTTTCCTGGCCCACACTACAAAGCAATTAAAACCCAGAGTAGGACTTGGAAATGTGACAGCACTAAAAACTAGGGATGGAGCATAACTGTTGTAATATATTGTGTGTATGGAAACGCCTTATACAAATATTATAAAGGCATTACATACAGTATGTAGCATGCAGACATTATACAAGTACATAACAGTACTGTTATAGGACACAACGTCACTAAGAGGGTGGGACTATACTGTATACACGCCAAGAACATTGTGTACTAATGGAGCTTAGTTTCTTGTGGCCGTTTGATACATTGTATCCCTTAAAGGAACAGAGTCTACTTGAAAATTGTTATTATTTGTAAAGATAGATAATCCCCTTATCCCATTCCCCAGTTTTGAATAACCAACACCGTTATATTAATATCCTTTTAACCTCTGTGATTGCCTGGTATCTAAGCCTCTGCAGACAGCCCCTTATCTTAAATACGTTTTCAATGCTTATAAAAATGTATGGAGATCATTTTGAATACAGTAAATAATTACACTCTTTTAAAACACTCTTGATAAAGTATGCTTTGGTCAGAGGAAACATGTTGAGTAAGAAGAAGCCGATTCTATTAGCTAGAGAGACAGTCCTCCTTTTTTGCCTGATTCAGGCCAGTAAAATGTTTCTATATCGGTATAATCTAACAGAAGGCTGTTACTACATAACGAAAGACATCAGTGATCTGAGAAAGCCAATGATTGTATTGAAGTGCATTTTTAAATCTTCCCTCTTGTAAGTGCATATATATGCGCAGTGGGGTTTTATAATAAAATATTTCTATTGTCTTTTATCAAAACAGTAATAATAAGTTTTGATACATAAGTTAAAAAATTGCCAATGTCCCTTTAAAAATGTTTAAAGATGTTTACAATGAAATCTTGTGGGATTATGGTGAAATCTGCTTTTAGATTTCATTCTATATTTTCTTACAATAGTTTATGTTCATATGTCATTAACCTATCAGAAATGTGTTCAATTTTAGCAAGTGGCCGAAGAGTAGCTTTATTTTAACTATAATTTGCTATAACCCTAATTAACCAGATGGTCCATGAGTGGCCAGAGAAGTAATTACCTCCATACTGATGATTTCTTTAAGACAAAACAATATTTTATATATATCTCAAAAATCCTCAATAAAAAATAAAAATTTAGCAAATTGAGTTATAAATTAGAGTTTGTGGGATCGTGGAGTCTATGTTTAGCTAGTTTGTTAGAGTATTTTATATAACGAGCTTTAGTTTTTATTGTTATGATCAATATCATTTTCTGTTAGCAACTTGAATCCTCTACTTTTTAGCTTTTCCAATAAGTAACAATTCTTAAACTGTTGGATTATCCTAACATAGGTTAGAGAGAAGCAATGATCAATCTCAGATGCTGTTTCTTCCTTCTCTTATATACAAGTTGTTACCAATCTCCTTCTACTTATTCCCATGGACCTTCTCACCACTATCTTCTCTCCTTTACAGTAAAACTATATGAGGTGATAGACGCCGGCGACATAATATACCTATGTATGGAATATTTAAGCGGAGGTACATTATTTTATTAATTTAAACTATTTATGATACTGTTAATTGGTCTTAAAATAGTTCACTTTCCAATCTGTATTAATTTCTTTTCCCTCATTTCTCTTTTTTATCAAGGCCTCAATAAGCTAGGTCCTGTCTTTTTGTAGATACAATGGCGAGCAAATACAAAGGCTGCAACAAATCGCACATGCTATGACCCCATTGCAACCTCAGAGGATGCCTTCGCTGCACCTCAAGTGGTCACTACCTTCATTGCACCACCTGAGCATGAGAGCATTGTTGGAGACTACAATTTCCTTATAACTCTTGGGAAGGGCTCCTATGCTGAAGTCAAGTTGTCTCAGCACATGCAGACTGGCAAACAGGTGAGTACATGGGAGACCATTATGAGAAGCCTCTTTGTGATTTATACTCCATCTAGTCTGCAGCAGGTAAGGAATTTATTTAAACTCTCTCTGGCAAAAGTAAAATTAAGAGAAGTCATCAAAATACAGTTATCTGCTAGATACTTTTTCCAGTAGAGATAACAAGAATAATGCTATTATTATTTATGATAGTCTTAACTGGTCTTAAAATATTTCATTCTCCTATCTGTATTAATTTATTTTCCCTCATTTCTCTTTTTTCAGATACCTTTTTTTTATTTAATCTGATTAGCATTTCATTTAGTTTTGTTTTTTTAATTATTATTTTCTGTCAGTTTACTGTCTCTTGCTCATATCAATTTTATTCTACTCTTTCTTTTTTCCTATTTATATTAATTGTCCTTTCACTCATATTTTTCTCTCTAATTTCTTGGTCAAACCACAGTTATGCCTTCATGGTTTTCCTACTTTGCTCAGGATACAGATCTTTTTCATCACCTAAAAAATTACGGACACCTGGATGAGGAGAAAGCCTGAGAACAAACTATATCAATATGGTGCACAGTTTTTTAATTTGTATCCATATGTACATAACACATTTATAATATACAAGCCCTACATTTGTCTCAACTAACTTTTCAGATGGTGTCAGCAGTTCTTCATTGCCATCAAATAAAGGTAAGTGAAAAAAAGGGTTAAGGGGGTTTAGTGAGTTAAGAGATAAGTATAATGTATTAAATGGACATTCTAAATCAACAATTTACATGCAGGCTCAGTAATATAGAAACAATCACATTTAGTAATTCTTCTTAAAGAATATGCTTGATACACAGAAAAAGTTATCATTAGTAAAGTGATAACTTACTTTAATAATTCAAATAATTCTAATACAATCTGAAATGCACAGCTATATATTTTAATTTCTATTAGACTGCCCCTTTCAATCTCAAATGATGCAGATTTAATTAAAATGATCAGAAATGATGAACTATTACCTTAAATAAAATCTTAAAATGTTTTAAAGCTGTCAAGAAACATTTGTATATAATGGTGTTGACAAATTGGTAACTTATTCTGAAAAAAACGTGCAATTTAAAGATCATGTATCCTCCAAATCCTACAGTTAAGGAACAGCACATTACTCTTTTTCTGACTATGAATAAACTGCCAATTAAAGACAAATACAATAAAGTCTCGGATTTTAGGATAAGCAAAACTTTCTCCTCAGACATGAAGAATTATTTTGGGCTACAAATGGACATACGGGGCCTCGGAAGGATTCTATATGACATGATCAGCTGCTCCAAGCCAGCTTACGGTGCAGCACCAGTGGTAAGTGTCAAACAAAGGTACAATTTATAAGAAATATTCCTCAGGGGCGGGGATAGTATACATTTGTCACAACTGATGTTTTTACTTTCATTACTAGAGGACAGTGCTGAGTAATATCAGACTTGCTGACCCTTGTTCCTACTGGTTTTCTTAGGAAATGAGAAAGGTTGACATTAAGACCTTTTGTGACCTTATTCCAGACTATATGTCCACTGATTGTGAGAACCTTCTCAGAAAAATGCTGATTCCAGAACCCTGTAGGGAAGAGTCATTGTAGGTAAATTACTTTCTTAATCTTCCTTTTAATTCAATTCCCACATTCTTCACAAACCAACACAATCTCACAAATTATTTGATTAACACTTAAGCATGTTACAAATACCTAACAGGGTTGTGCATTCATGACATGAATTTCTTAGGACACTGAATATGCACAAGCACTTATCTGAATTATAGACTGTGTTGTAGTGTATTACAATATAGTTTGAATTTACCTTTATTGAATACATAACTGAAAAACTATTTGTGCCCAGAAGCAGAAAAAATATGATCCCTGAATGCCCACTTGATCCTTTTCCTGCCCACACTACAAAGCAATTAAAACCCAGAGTGGGACTTGGAAATGTGACAGCATTAAAAACTAGGGACGGAGCATAACTGTTGTAATATATTGTGTGTATGGAAACGCCTTATACAAATATTATAAAGGCATTACATACAGTATGTAGCATGCAGACATTATACAAGTACATAACAGTACTGTTATAGGACACAACGTCACTAAGAGGGTGGGACTATACTGTGTACACGCCAAGAACATTGTGTACTAATGTAACTGGTATCTAAGCCTCTGCAGACAGCTCCTTATCTTAAATACGTTTTCAATGCTTATAAAGATTTATGGAGATCATTCCGAATACAGTAAATAATTACACTCTTTTAAAGCACTCTTGATAAAGTATGCTTAGGTCAGAGGAAACGTGATGAGTAAGAAGAAGCCGATTCTATTAGCTGGAGAGACAGTCCTCCTTTTTGCCTGAATCAGGCAAGTAAAATGTTTCTATATCGGTATAATCTAACAGAAGGCTGTTACTACATAACGAAATACATCAGTGATCTGAGAAACCCAAAGATTGTATTGAAGTGCATTTTTAAATCTTCCCTCTTGTAAGTGCATATTTATGCGCAGTGGGTT
Source organism: Bombina bombina (assembly GCF_027579735.1). Taxonomy (NCBI): domain Eukaryota; kingdom Metazoa; phylum Chordata; class Amphibia; order Anura; family Bombinatoridae; genus Bombina; species Bombina bombina. Next base: position 380,002,603 of record NC_069505.1, read on the forward strand.
TTTATAATAAAATATTTCTACTACCTTGAATCTGGGTTTGCGCTTGTCTTTTATCAAAACAGTAAATAATTTATCATACATAATTTTAAAAATTGCCAGTGTCCCTTTAAGGAAATGTTTAAAGACGTTTACAATGAAATCTTGTGGGATTATGGTGAAATCTGCTTTTAGATTTCATTCTATATTTTCTTACAATAGTTTATGTTCATATGTCATTAACCTATCAGAAATGTGTTCAAGTTTAGCAAGTGGCCGAAGAGTGGCTTTATTTTAACTATAATTTGCTATAACCCTAATTAACCAGATGGTCCATGAGTGGCCAGAGAAGTAATTACCTCCATACTGATGATTTCTTTAAGACAAAACAATATTTTATATATATCTCAAAAATCCTCAATAAAAAATAAAAATTTAGCAAATTGAGTTATAAATTAGAGTTTGTGGGATCGTGGAGTCTATGTTTAGCTAGTTTGTTAGAGTATTTTATATAACGAGCTTTAGTTTTTATTGTTATGATCAATATCATTTTCTGTTAGCAACTTGAATCCTCTACTTTTTAGCTTTTCCAATAAGTAACAATTCTTAAACTGTTGGATTATCCTAACATAGGTTAGAGAGAAGCAATGATCAATCTCAGATGCTGTTTCTTCCTTCTCTTATATACAAGTTGTTACCAATCTCCTTCTACTTATTCCCATGGACCTTCTCACCACTATCTTCTCTCCTTTACAGTAAAACTATATGAGGTGATAGACGCCGGCGACATAATATACCTATGTATGGAATATTTAAGCGGAGGTACATTATTTTATTAATTTAAACTATTTATGATACTGTTAATTGGTCTTAAAATAGTTCACTTTCCAATCTGTATTAATTTCTTTTCCCTCATTTCTCTTTTTTATCAAGGCCTCAATAAGCTAGGTCCTGTCTTTTTGTAGATACAATGGCGAGCAAATACAAAGGCTGCAACAAATCGCACATGCTATGACCCCATTGCAACCTCAGAGGATGCCTTCGCTGCACCTCAAGTGGTCACTACCTTCATTGCACCACCTGAGCATGAGAACATTGTTGGAGACTACAATTTCCTTATAACTCTTGGGAAGGGCTCCTATGCTGAAGTCAAGTTGTCTCAGCACATGCAGACTGGCAAACAGGTGAGTACATGGGAGACCATTATGAGAAGCCTCTTTGTGATTTATACTCCATCTAGTCTGCAGCAGGTAAGGAATTTATTTAAACTCTCTCTGGCAAAAGTAAAATTAAGAGAAGTCATCAAAATACAGTTATCTGCTAGAGACTTTTTCCAGTAGAGATAACAAGAATAATGCTATTATTATTTATGATAGTCTTAACTGGTCTTAAAATATTTCATTCTCCTATCTGTATTAATTTATTTTCCCTCATTTCTCTTTTTTCAGATACCTTTTTTTTATTTAATCTGATTAGCATTTCATTTAGTTTTGTTTTTTTAATTATTATTTTCTGTCAGTTTACTGTCTCTTGCTCATATCTATTTTATTCTACTCTTTCTTTTTTCCTATTTATATTAATTGTCCTTTCACTCATATTTTTCTCTCTAATTTCTTGGTCAAACCACAGTTATGCCTTCATGGTTTTCCTACTTTGCTCAGGATACAGATCTTTTTCATCACCTAAAAAATTACGGACACCTGGATGAGGAGAAAGCCTGAGAACAAACTATATCAATATGGAGCACAGTTTTTTAATTTGTATCCATATGTACATAACACATTTATAATATACAAGCCCTACATTTGTCTCAACTAACTTTTCAGATGGTGTCAGAAGTGCATCATTGCCATCAAATAAAGGTAAGTGAAAAAAAGGGTTAAGGGGGTTTAGTGAGTTAAGAGATAAGTATAATGTATTAAATGGACATTCTAAATCAACAATTTACATGCAGGCTCAGTAATATAGAAACAATCACATTTAGTAATTCTTCTTAAAGAATATGCTTGATACACATAAAAAGTTATCATTAGTAAAGTGATAACTTACTTTAATAATTCAAATAATTCTAATACAATCTGAAATGCACAGCTATATATTTTAATTTCTATTAGACTGCCCCTTTCAATCTCAAATGATGCAGATTTAATTAAAATGATCAGAAATGATGAACTATTACCTTAAATAAAATCTTAAAATGTTTTAAAGCTGTCAAGAAACATTTGTATATAATGGTGTTGACAAATTGGTAACTTATTCTGAAAAAAACGTGCAATTTAAAGATCATGTATCCTCCAAATCCTACAGTTAAGGAACAGCACATTACTCTTTTTCTGACTATGAATAAACTGCCAATTAAAGACAAATACAATAAAGTCTCGGATTTTAGGATAAGCAAAACTTTCTCCTCAGACATGAAGAATTATTTTGGGTTACAAATGGACATACGGGGCCTCGGAAGGATTCTATATGACATGATCAGCTGCTCCAAGCCAGCTTACGGTGCAGCACCAGTGGTAAGTGTCAAACAAAGGTACAATTTATAAGAAATATTCCTCAGGGGCGGGGATAGTATACATTTGTCACAACTGATGTTTTTACTTTCATTACTAGAGGACAGTGCTGAGTAACATCAGACTTGCTGACCCTTGTTTCCACTGGTTTTCTTAGGAATTGAGAAAGGTTGACATTAAGACCTTTTGTGACCTTATTCCAGACTACATGTCCACTGATTGTGAGAATCTTCTTAGAAAAATGCTGATTCCAGAACCCTGTAGGGAAGAGTCATTGTAGGTAAATTACTTTCTTAATCTTTCTTTTAATTCAATTCACACATTCTTCACAAACCAACACAATCTCACAAATTATTTGATTAACACTTAAGCATGTCACAAATACCTAACAGGGTTGTGCATTCATGACATGAAATTCTTAGGACACTGAATATGCACAAGCACTTATCTGAATTATAGACTGTGTTGTAGTGTACTTTCCTCGCTAAAAATCTCAGGGCTCAAGTATACTAGGATTAGTTTATTGGACAAACAAACTATATCAATATGGTGCACAGTTTTTTTAATTTGTATCCATATGTACATAACACATTTATAATATACAAGCCCTACATTTGTCTCAGCTAACTTTTCAGATGGTGTCAAACAGGGTTGAGCATTCATGACATGACATTCTTAGGACACTGAATATGCACAAGCACTTATCTGAATTATAGACTGTGTTGTAGTGTATTACAATATAGTTTGAATTTACCTTTATTGAATATATAACTGAAAAACTATTTGTGCCCAGAAGCAGAAAAAATATGATCCCTGAATGCCCACTTGATCCTTTTCCTGGCCCACACTACAAAGCAATTAAAACCCAGAGTGGGACTTGGAAATGTGACAGCATTAAAAACTAGGGACGGAGCATAACTGTTGTAATATATTGTGTGTATGGAAACGCCTTATACAAATATTATAAAGGCATTACATACAGTATGTAGCATGCAGACATTGTACAAGTACATAACAGTACTGTTATAGGACACAACGTCACTAAGAGGGTGGGACTATACTGTGTACACGCCAAGAACATTGTGTACTAATGTAACTGGTATCTAAGCCTCTGCAGACAGCTCCTTATCTTAAATACGTTTTCAATGCTTATAAAGATTTATGGAGATCATTCCGAATACAGTAAATAATTACACTCTTTTAAAGCACTCTTGATAAAGTATGCTTAGGTCAGAGGAAACGTGATGAGTAAGAAGAAGCCGATTCTATTAGCTGGAGAGACAGTCCTCCTTTTTGCCTGAATCAGGCAAGTAAAATGTTTCTATATCGGTATAATCTAACAGAAGGCTGTTACTACATAACGAAATACATCAGTGATCTGAGAAACCCAAAGATTGTATTGAAGTGCATTTTTAAATCTTCCCTCTTGTAAGTGCATATTTATGCGCAGTGGGTTTTTATAATAAAATATTTCTACTACCTTGAATCTGGGTTTGCGCTTGTCTTTTATCAAAACAGTAAATAATTTATCATACATAATTTTAAAAATTGCCAGTGTCCCTTTAAGGAAATGTTTAAAGACGTTTACAATGAAATCTTGTGGGATTATGGTGAAATCTGCTTTTAGATTTCATTCTATATTTTCTTACAATAGTTTATGTTCATATGTCATTAACCTATCAGAAATGTGTTCAAGTTTAGCAAGTGGCCGAAGAGTGGCTTTATTTTAACTATAATTTGCTATAACCCTAATTAACCAGATGGTCCATGAGTGGCCAGAGAAGTAATTACCTCCATACTGATGATTTCTTTAAGACAAAACAATATTTTATATATATCTCAAAAATCCTCAATAAAAAATAAAAATTTAGCAAATTGAGTTATAAATTAGAGTTTGTGGGATCGTGGAGTCTATGTTTAGCTAGTTTGTTAGAGTATTTTATATAACGAGCTTTAGTTTTTATTGTTATGATCAATATCATTTTCTGTTAGCAACTTGAATCCTCTACTTTTTAGCTTTTCCAATAAGTAACAATTCTTAAACTGTTGGATTATCCTAACATAGGTTAGAGAGAAGCAATGATCAATCTCAGATGCTGTTTCTTCCTTCTCTTATATACAAGTTGTTACCAATCTCCTTCTACTTATTCCCATGGACCTTCTCACCACTATCTTCTCTCCTTTACAGTAAAACTATATGAGGTGATAGACGCCGGCGACATAATATACCTATGTATGGAATATTTAAGCGGAGGTACATTATTTTATTAATTTAAACTATTTATGATACTGTTAATTGGTCTTAAAATAGTTCACTTTCCAATCTGTATTAATTTCTTTTCCCTCATTTCTCTTTTTTATCAAGGCCTCAATAAGCTAGGTCCTGTCTTTTTGTAGATACAATGGCGAGCAAATACAAAGGCTGCAACAAATCGCACATGCTATGACCCCATTGCAACCTCAGAGGATGCCTTCGCTGCACCTCAAGTGGTCACTACCTTCATTGCACCACCTGAGCATGAGAACATTGTTGGAGACTACAATTTCCTTATAACTCTTGGGAAGGGCTCCTATGCTGAAGTCAAGTTGTCTCAGCACATGCAGACTGGCAAACAGGTGAGTACATGGGAGACCATTATGAGAAGCCTCTTTGTGATTTATACTCCATCTAGTCTGCAGCAGGTAAGGAATTTATTTAAACTCTCTCTGGCAAAAGTAAAATTAAGAGAAGTCATCAAAATACAGTTATCTGCTAGAGACTTTTTCCAGTAGAGATAACAAGAATAATGCTATTATTATTTATGATAGTCTTAACTGGTCTTAAAATATTTCATTCTCCTATCTGTATTAATTTATTTTCCCTCATTTCTCTTTTTTCAGATACCTTTTTTTTATTTAATCTGATTAGCATTTCATTTAGTTTTGTTTTTTTAATTATTATTTTCTGTCAGTTTACTGTCTCTTGCTCATATCTATTTTATTCTACTCTTTCTTTTTTCCTATTTATATTAATTGTCCTTTCACTCATATTTTTCTCTCTAATTTCTTGGTCAAACCACAGTTATGCCTTCATGGTTTTCCTACTTTGCTCAGGATACAGATCTTTTTCATCACCTAAAAAATTACGGACACCTGGATGAGGAGAAAGCCTGAGAACAAACTATATCAATATGGAGCACAGTTTTTTAATTTGTATCCATATGTACATAACACATTTATAATATACAAGCCCTACATTTGTCTCAACTAACTTTTCAGATGGTGTCAGAAGTGCATCATTGCCATCAAATAAAGGTAAGTGAAAAAAAGGGTTAAGGGGGTTTAGTGAGTTAAGAGATAAGTATAATGTATTAAATGGACATTCTAAATCAACAATTTACATGCAGGCTCAGTAATATAGAAACAATCACATTTAGTAATTCTTCTTAAAGAATATGCTTGATACACATAAAAAGTTATCATTAGTAAAGTGATAACTTACTTTAATAATTCAAATAATTCTAATACAATCTGAAATGCACAGCTATATATTTTAATTTCTATTAGACTGCCCCTTTCAATCTCAAATGATGCAGATTTAATTAAAATGATCAGAAATGATGAACTATTACCTTAAATAAAATCTTAAAATGTTTTAAAGCTGTCAAGAAACATTTGTATATAATGGTGTTGACAAATTGGTAACTTATTCTGAAAAAAACGTGCAATTTAAAGATCATGTATCCTCCAAATCCTACAGTTAAGGAACAGCACATTACTCTTTTTCTGACTATGAATAAACTGCCAATTAAAGACAAATACAATAAAGTCTCGGATTTTAGGATAAGCAAAACTTTCTCCTCAGACATGAAGAATTATTTTGGGTTACAAATGGACATACGGGGCCTCGGAAGGATTCTATATGACATGATCAGCTGCTCCAAGCCAGCTTACGGTGCAGCACCAGTGGTAAGTGTCAAACAAAGGTACAATTTATAAGAAATATTCCTCAGGGGCGGGGATAGTATACATTTGTCACAACTGATGTTTTTACTTTCATTACTAGAGGACAGTGCTGAGTAACATCAGACTTGCTGACCCTTGTTTCCACTGGTTTTCTTAGGAATTGAGAAAGGTTGACATTAAGACCTTTTGTGACCTTATTCCAGACTACATGTCCACTGATTGTGAGAATCTTCTTAGAAAAATGCTGATTCCAGAACCCTGTAGGGAAGAGTCATTGTAGGTAAATTACTTTCTTAATCTTTCTTTTAATTCAATTCACACATTCTTCACAAACCAACACAATCTCACAAATTATTTGATTAACACTTAAGCATGTCACAAATACCTAACAGGGTTGTGCATTCATGACATGAAATTCTTAGGACACTGAATATGCACAAGCACTTATCTGAATTATAGACTGTGTTGTAGTGTATTAAAATATAGTTTGAATTTACCTTTATTGAATATATAACTGAAAAACTATTTGTGCCCAGAAGCAGAAAAAATATGATCCCTGAATGCCCACTAGATCCTTTTCCTGCCCACACTACAAAGCAATTAAAACCCAGAGTGGGACTTGGAAATGTGACAGCATTAAAAACTAGGGACAGAGCATAACTGTTGTAATATATTGTGTGTATGGAAACGCCTTATACAAATATTATAAAGGCATTACATACAGTATGTAGCATGCAGACATTGTACAAGTACATAACAGTACTGTTATAGGACACAACGTCACTAAGAGGGTGGGACTATACTGTGTACATGCCAAGAACATTGTGTACTAATGTAACTGGTATCTAAGCCTCTGCAGACAGCCCCTTATCTTAAATACGTTTTCAATGCTTATAAAGATTTATGGAGATCATTCCGATACAGTAAATAATTACACTCTTTTAAAGCACTCTTGATAAAGTATGCTTAGGTCAGAGGAAACGTGTTGAGTAAGAAGAAGCCGATTCTATTAGCTAGAGAGACAGTCCTCCTTTTTTGTCTGAATCAGGCAAGTAAAATGTTTCTATATCGGTATAATCTAACAGAAGGCTGTTACTACATAACGAAAGACATCAGTGATCTGAGAAAGCCAATGATTATATTGAAGTGCATTTTTAAATCTTCCCTCTTGTAAGTGCATATTTATGCGCAGTGGGTTTTTATAATAAAATATTTCTACTACCTTGAATCTGGGTTTGCGCTTGTCTTTTATCAAAACAGTAAATAATTTATCATACATAATTTAAAAAATTGCCAGTGTCCCTTTAAGGAAATGTTTAAAGATGTTTACAATGAAATCTTGTGGGATTATGTTGAAAACTGCTTTTAGATTTCATTCTATATTTTCTTACAATAGTTTATGTTCATATGTCATTAACCTATCAGAAATTTGTTCAAGTTTAGCAAGTGGCCGAAGAGTGGCTTTATTTTAACTATCATTTGCTATAACCCTAATTAACCAGATGGTCCATGAGTGGCCAGAGAAGTCATTGAGGCCTAGTTATCAAGCCGTCAACCTCAAATACGCTGGAATTCCGCAGCGTATTTGTGGCGAGGCTGATTCGCCTTAGTTATCAAAGGCTAGACACCGGCAAAAGTAGAATTTTGTGACGTAAACTTCGATCCGCCTGACTCAGCCACCGATGGAACTGAAGAGGAGACCCGGACCGGCAGAAGTGATCCTCCAAGCGGCGCTGAAGAAATCTTCCATCCGATGAAGTGATCCTCCAAGCGGCGCTGAAAAAGTCTTCCATCCGGGCGATGGCATCTTCCAAGAGGCGCTGAAGAAGTCTTCTAGCCGGGCGATGTCATCTTCCAAGCCGGGTCTTGAATCTTCATCCCGCCGACACAGAACATCCTTCTTTACCGACGGACTACCGACGAATGAAGGCTCCTTTAAGGGACGTCATCCAAGATGGCGTCCCTTCAATTCCGATTGGCTGATAGGATTCTATCAGCCAATCGGAATTAAGGTAGGAAAAATCTGATTGGCTGATTGAATCAGCCAATCAGATTCAAGTTCAATCCGATTGGCTGATCCTATCATCCAATCGGAATTGAAGGGACGCAATCTTGGATGACTTCAGTGCCGCTTGGAGGATCACTTCTGCCGGTCCGGGTCTCCTCTTCAGTTCCATCGGTGGCTTGGCTGAGTGAAGACGACTAAAGGTAGGATGATCTTCAGGGGATTAGTGTTAGGTTATTTTAAGGGGGGTTTGGGTTAGATTAAGGATATGTGGGTGGTGGGTTTTAATGTTGGGGGGGTTGTATTTTTCTTTTACAGGCAAAAGAGCTGAATTCTTTGGGGCATGCCCCACAAATGGCCCTTTTAAGGGCTGGTAAGGTAAAAGAGCTTTGAACTTTTTTAATTTAGAATAGGGATGTGCATTTTTTTATTTTGGGGGGGTTTGTTATTTTATTAGGGGGCTTAGATTAGGTGTAAGTAGCTTAAAATTGTAATATTTTTAAAATGTTTGTAACCTATTTTTCTTAATTTTTGTAACTTAGCTTTTTTTATTTTTTGTACTTTAGTTAGTTTATGTAATTGTATTTAATTGTAGTTATTTGTAGGTAATTTATTTAATGATAGTGTAGTGTTAGGTTTAATTGTAACTTAGGTTAGGATTTATTTTACAAGTAATTTTGTATTTCTTTTAGCTAGGTAGTTATTAAATAGTTAATAACTATTTAATAACTATTCTAACTAGCTAAAATAAATACAAAGTTACCTGTAAAATAAAAATAAATCCTAAGATAGCTACAATATAATTATTATTTATATTGTAGCTATATTAGGGTTTATTTTAAAGGTAAGTATTTAGTTTTAAATAGGATTAATTTAGTTCATAATAGAAATATTATTTAGATTTATTTAATTAATATTTAAGTTAGGGGGGTGTTAGGGTTAGTGTTAAGACTTAGGTTTAGGGGTTAATAAATTTATTACAGTGGCAGCGGTGTAGTGGGGGGAAGGATAGGGGTTAATAAATTTATTATAGGTGGCAACGGTGTAGGGGGGGCAGGATAGGGGTTAATAGGTATAATGTAGGTGGCAGCGGTGTCCAGGAGCGGCGGTTTAGGGGTTAATACATTTATCAGAGTTGCGGCAGGGTCTAGGAGCGGCGGTTTAGGGGGTAGAACAGTTTAACTTTATTTAGTTGCGGGGGGCTCCGGGGGCGCCGGTATAGGGGGTAGAACAGTGTAGTTAGTGTGAGTGCTTAGTGACAGGCTAGCAATAAAGCTGGGAAAAAGCCGAAAAGCAGCGAGATCGGATGAGTGATAACTCTCACAGTCCGCTGCTCATCGCCCCGCGGCTTTTTGACAGCTTTATTTGATAACTTAGGCAAAAATTTTCAGGTCCGCGGCGGCGATGTGAGGCGAGCTTAGGCGGGCGTATTGGGCCGGCGAAGGCAGGAAAGTTGACACGTTGGTAACTACCCCCCATTACCTCAATACTGATGATTTCTTTAAGACAAAACAATATTTTATGTATGTCTCAAAAATCCTCAATAAAAAATAAAAACTTAGCAAATTGAATTATAAATTAGAGTTTGAGAACTTACTTTTCCAGTGTTGTGGGATTGTGGAGTCTATGTTTAGCTAGTTTGTTAGAGTATTTTATATAACGAGGTTTAGTTTTTATTGTTATCATGATCAATATCATTTTCTGTTAGCAACTTGAATCCTCTACTTTTTAGCTTTTCCAATAAGTAACAATTCTTAAACTGTTGGATTATCCTAACATAGGTAAGAGAGAAGCAATGACCAATCTCAGATGCTGTTTCTTCCTTCTCTTATATACAAGTTGTTACCAATCTCCTTCTACTTATTCCCATGGACCTTCTCACCACTATCTTCTCTCCTTTACAGTAAAACTATATGAAGTGATTGACACCGGCGACATAATTTACTTATGTATGGAATATTTAAGCGGAGGTACATTATTTTATTAATTTAAACTATTTATGATACTGTTAACTGGTCTTAAAATAGTTCACTTTCTAATCTGTATTAATTTCTTTTCCCTCATTTCTCTTTTTTATCAAGGCCTCAATAAGCTAGGTCCTGTATTTTGTAGATACAATGGCGAGCAAATACAAAGGCTGCAACAAACTGCACATACTATGACCCCATTGCAACCTCAGAGGATGCCTTCGCTGCACCTCAAGTGGTCACTACCTTCATTGCACCACCTGAGTATGAGAGCATTGTTGGAGACTACAATTTCCTTAAAACTCTTGGGAAGGGCTCTTATGCTGAAGTCAAGTTGTCTCAGCACATGCAGACTGGCAAACAGGTGAGTACATGGGAGACCATTATGAGAAGCCTCTTTGTGATTTATACTCCATCTAGTCTGCAGCAGGTAAGGAATTTATTTAAACTTTCTGGCAAAAGTAAAATTAAGAGAAGTCATCAAAATACAGTTATCTGCTAGAGACTTTTTCCAGTAGAGATAACTAGAATAATGCTATTATTATTTATGATAGTCTTAACTGGTCTTAAAATATTTCATTTTCCTATCTGTATTAATTTCTTTTCCCTCATTTCTTTTTTTTCAGATACCTTTTTTTTATTTAATCAGATTACCATTTCATTTAGTTTTGTTTTTTAATTATTATTTACTGTCAGTTTACTGTCTCTTGCTCTGTTCTGTCGGGTAAGTACTTTCCTCGCTAAAAATCTCAGTGCTCAAATATACTAGGATTAGTTTATTGGACAAATTAAATTAGATAGAGCGCCACACAAATGTTAGGCTGGGTGCAAGATCAAACCAACAAATACCAGTAACAATAATTTATAAAAAGTGTTATTTAATACAATGGAAACAAGGACAATTAAATCTCTGATACATTATTATAATATGTGTTGTAACAATCAAATTAAAAACAGCAACAGTTCATGGATCCATGTTACAATAAGGATAAAATTATTATAAAATTATAAAACCAATAATCCTGAAACCTCAGGGAACCGAATGTAAAAGCCTGATGAATACAAGGCCAAATGAACTTAAGAATAGGGAGATGCTAGGTTGCGAACTCCACTAAAGTTAAAGGATGTGAGAATACAGTGGGTTGAACTTAAGTAATTGTATAAATAGGTTAGGATAAGATGGTAAGTAATGAGAAGGGAGAACTTAAAGAATCATAGGACAGGAAGAGAAAAAAGGTCCTGGATCACAGCATATGTTTTATTTATGTATTTACGGTGTGAGAAATGCTCCTAAACTAATATGGAGCGTGACAGAAAAAAAGTAATAATAAATAACTACCATATATAGTGTTTACGAAAAAAAACGTGTGGGCAGTAAATCAATAACTTCAATGTGGAAAAAAACAGTGAGTGTTGTGAGATATACAGAGGTGAAAATGAAGATCGCACAAAGGTGATCTGTTAAAAAACAAACAATGTTGATTATATAGTGAACACACCCGTGAGTATTAAAAGCAGTTATGACACACTGTATTGGCAACGAAACATTAGAGGCTGCAAAGAGGATCTCCCGTTCCAGAGACCTCCGTGCTAGTGACTTCAAATAAATAAAGTTGTGTGAAAAAGTCTCCGTTAATGATGTGACACTAACAGATGTGAATGAACTTAGAATAAGTGCAAACTTTGGTAGTTTCAGTAAAATTACAAAGTCTCGCTAACAGTCTTTCCTAAGTAGAAATCCAAATTCCGGTAGAATCCGGTTAGGAAGGCTCGCTAACAGTTTTTCAAGTCCCAATTTTAACAATAAAGTGATAGTTCTGTGTAGAGTTTTACAAAATGTAAAGATCCCAATGCTTTATCCAAGGCAGGTGTTCCTTACCTGTCAGGGGAAGAAAAATACATATAGTGCAGAGGGTTTCAACAAATTTAACACAATTAGAAAGCTCCTTACCAGTAACCAGCCAACGCGTTTCGGTCCTCACTGACCTTTATCAAGACTGCGTAACGAAAGACATCAGTGATCTGAGAAACCCAAAGATTGTATTTAAGTGCATTTTTAAATCTTCCCTCTTGTAAGTGCATATATATGCGCAGTGGGTTTTTATAATAAAATATTTCTACTACCTTGAATCTGGGTTTGCGCTTGTCTTATCAAAACAGTAAATAATTTATGATATAATTTAAAAAATTGCCAGTGTCCCTTTAAGAAAATGTTTAAAGAAGTTTACAATCAAATCTTGTGGGATTATGGTGAAATCTGCTTTTAGATTTCATTCTATATTTTCTTACAATATTTTATGTTCATATGTCATTAACCTATCAGAAGTTTGTTCAAGTTTAGCAAGTGGCCGAAGAGTGGCTTTATTTTAACTATAATTTGCTATAACCCTAATTAACCAGATGGTCCATTAGTGGCCAGAGAAGTCATTACCTCAATACTGATGATTTCTTTAAGACAAAACAATATTTTATGTATGTCTCAAAAATCCTCAATAAAAAATAAAAAAAAACTTAGCAAATGATGTTATAAATTAGAGTTTGAGAACTTACTTCTCCAGTGTTGTGGGATTGTGGAGTCTATGTTTAGCTAGTTTGTAAGAGTATTTTATATAACGAGGTTTAGTTTTTATTGTTATCATGATCAATATAATTTTCTGTTAGCAACTTGAATCCTCTACTTTTTAGCTTTTCCAATAAGTAACAATTCTTAAACTGTTGGATTATCCTAACATAGGTAAGAGAGAAGCAATGACCAATCTCAGATGCTGTTTCTTCCTTCTCTTATATACAAGTTGTTACCAATCTCCTTCTACTTATTCCCATGGACCTTCTCACCACTATCTTCTCTCCTTTACAGTAAAACTATATGAGGTGATTGACGCCGGCGACATTATTTACTTATGTATGGAATATTTAAGCGGAGGTACATTATTTTATTAATTTAAACTATTTATGATACTGTTAATTGGTCTTAAAATAGTTCACTTTCCAATCTGTATTAATTTCTTTTCCCTCATTTCTCTTTTTTATCAAGGCCTCAATAAGCTAGGTCCTGTCTTTTTGTAGATTCAATGGCGATCAAATACAAAGGCTGCAACAAACTGCACATGCTATGACACCATTGCAACCTCAGAGGATGCCTTCGCTGCACCTCAAGTGGTCACTACCTTCATTGCACCACCTGAGTATGAGAGCATTGTTGGACACTACAATTTCCTTATAACTCTTGGGAAGGGCTCCTATGCTGAAGTCAAGTTGTCTCAGCACATGCAGACTGGCAAATAGGTGAGTACATGGGAGACCATTATGAGAAGCCTCTTCATTGTGTGATTTATACTCCATCTAGTCTGCAGCAGGTAAGGAATTTATTTAAACTTTCTGGCAAAAGTAAAATTAAGAGAAGTCATCAAAATACAGTTATCTGCTAGAGACTTTTTCCAGTAGAGATAACAAGAATAATGCTATTATTATTTATGATAGTCTTAACTGGTCTTAAAATATTTCATTCTCCTATCAGTATTCATTTCTTTTCCCTCATTTCTCTTTTTTTCAGATACCAATTTTTTTTATTTTTTTTATTTAATCAGATTAGCATTTCATTTAGTTTTGTTTTTTTAATTATTATTTTCTGTCAGTTTACTGTCTCTTGCTCATATCTATTTTATTCTACTCTTTCTTTTTTCCTATTTATATTAATTGTCCTTTCACTCATATTTTTCTCTCTAATATCTTGGTCAAACCACAGTTATGTCTTCATGGTTTTCCTACTTTGCTCTGGATACAGATCTTTTTCATCACCTAAACAATTACGGACACCTGGATCAGGAGAAAGCCTCAGTTCTGTTGGGTAAGTACTTTCCTCGCTAAAAATCTCAGGGCTCAAATATACGAGGATTAGTCTATTGGACAAACTATATAAATATGGAGCACAGTTTTATATTTTGTATCCTAAATAGTTAAATATTAGTTTATAAATATGGAAAAAAATGCAAGTATTCACAAATACATTAAATGAGTTAAATTTATTTAACATTTATTTTAATTACATTTGAAAAAATATTGTAAACCTGAAGAATGAAACGGATTAAAATGAAATTGTTTTTCATTCACTATTATGTACATAACACATTTATAATATACAAGCCCTACATTTGTCTCAACTAACTTTTCAGATGGTGTCAGCAGTGCCTCATTGCCATTAAATAAAGGTAAGTGAAAAAAAGGGTTAAGGGGGTTTAGTGAGTTAAGAGATAAGTATAGTGTATTAAATGGACATTCTAACTCAACAATTTACATGCAGGCTCAGTAATATAGAAACAATCACATTTAGTAATTCTTCTTAAAGAATATGCTTGATACACAGAAAAAGTTATCATTAGTAAAGTGAAAACTTACTTTAATAATTCAAATAATTCTAATACAATCTGAAATGCACAGCTATATATTTTAATTTCTATTAGACTGCCCCTTTCAATCTCAAATGATGCAGATTTAATTAAAATGATCAGAAATGATGAACTAGTACCTTAAATAAAATCTTAAAATGTTTTAAAGCTGTCAAGAAACATTTGTATATAATGGTGTTGACAAATTGGTAATTTATTCTGAAATCTTGTGGGATTATGGTGAAATCTGCTTTTAGATTTCATTCTATATTTTCTTACAATATTTTATGTTCATATGTCATTAACCTATCAGAAATTTGTTCAAGGTTAGCAAGTGGCCGAAGAGTGGCTTTATTTTAACTATAATTTGCTATAACCCTAATTAACCAGATGGTCCATGAGTGGCCAGAGAAGTCATTACCTCAATACTGATGATTTCTTTAAGACAAAACAATATTTTATGTATGTCTCAAAAATCCTCAATAAAAAAACAAAACGTAGCAAATTCAGTTATAAATTAAGAGTTTGAGAACTTACTTTTCCAGTGTTGTGGGATCGTGGAGTCTATGTTTAGCTAGTTTGTTAGAGTATTTTATAAAACGAGGTTTAGTTTTTATTGTTATCATGATCAATATCATTTTCTGTTAGCAACTTGAATCCTCTACTTTTTAGCTTTTCCAATAAGTAACAATTCTTAAAATGTTGGATTATCCTAACATAGGTAAGAGAGAAGCAATGACCAATCTCAGATGCTGTTTCTTCCTTCTCTTATATACAAGTTGTTACCAATCTCCTTCTACTTATTCCCATGGACCTTCTCACCACTATCTTCTCTCCTTTACAGTAAAACTATATGAGGTAATAGACGCCGGCGACATAATTTATTTATGTATGGAATATTTAAGCGGAGGTAGATTATTTTATTAATTTAAACTATTTATGATACTGTTAACTAGTCTTAAAATAGTTCACTTTCCAATCTGTATTAATTTATTTTCACTCATTTCTCTTTTTTATCAAGGCCTCAATAAGCTAGGTCCTGTCTTTTTGTAGATACAATGGCGATCAAATACAAAGGTTGCAACAAACTGCACATGCTATGACACCATTGCAACCTCAGAGGATGCCTTCGCTGCACCTCAAGTGGTCACTACCTTCATTGCACCACCTGAGTATGAGAGCATTGTTGGAGACTACAATTTCCTTAAAACTCTTGGGAAGGGCTCCTATGTTGAAGTCAAGTTGTCTCAGCACATGCAGACTGGCAAACAGGTGAGTACATGGGAGACCATTATGAGAAGCCTCTTTGTGATTTATACTCCATCTAGTCTGCAGCAGGTAAGGAATTTATTTAAACTTTCTGGCAAAAGTAAAATTAAGAGAAGTCATCAAAATACAGTTATCTGCTAGAGACTTTTTCCAGTAGAGATAACAAGAATAATGCTATTATTATTTATGATAGTCTTAACTGGTCTTAAAATATTTCATTCTCCTATCTGTACTCATTTCTTTTCCCTCATTTCTCTTTTTTTCAGATACCAATTTTTTTATTTTTTTTATTTAATCAGATTAGCATTTCATTTAGTTTTGTTTTTTTAATTATTATTTTCTGTCAGTTTACTGTATCTTGCTCATATCTATTTTATTCTACTCTTTCTTTTTTTCCTATTTATATTAATTGTCCTTTCACTCATATTTTTCTCTATAATTTCTTGGTCAAACCACAGTTATGCCTTCATGGTTTTCCTACTTTGCTCTGGATACAGATCTTTTTCATCACCTAAAAAATTACGGACACCTGGATGAGGAGAAAGCCTGAGATCTGTTCTGTCGAGTAAGTAATTTCCTCGCTAAAAATCTCAGGGCTCAAATATACTAGGATTAGTCTATTGGACAAACAAACTATATCAATATGGTGCACATTTTTTTAATTTGTATCCATATGTACATAACACATTTATAATATACAAGCCCTACATTTGTCTCAACTAACTTTTCAGATGGTGTCAGAAGTGCATCATTGCCATCAAACAAAGGTAAGTGAAAAAAAGGCTTAAGGGGGTTTAGTGAGTTAAGAGATAAGTATAATGTATTAAATGGACATTCTAAATCAACAATTTACATACAGGCTCAGTAATATAGAAACAATCACATTTAGTAATTCTTCTTAAAGAATATGATTGATACACAGAAAAAGCTATGATTAGTAAAGTGATAACTTACTTTAATAATTCAAATGATTCTAATACAATCTGAAATGCACAGCTATATATTTTAATTTATATTAGACTGTCCCTTTAAATCTCAAATGATTGTAGCCTGCATAAGCTCTCTGGTAAATGGAATCTTAGTTAAAGAGATAAGGAGGGGGACTGCGGGTAGGTTCTCTCCAAATCAACAACAGTGAAGAGCAATGTTAACGTACCTTCAAGGTAGAGGTATCAAGTAGCAATCGAATTGTAGGGCATTATTTTTCTTACTTGTAATGAGAATGTATTTGTCTGTTGTTTTTATATGTATGTGACAAAACTTCCAATAAAAATTATTTCAATCTAAATCTCAAATGATGCAGATTTAATTAAAATGATCAGAAATTATGAACTATTACCTTAAATAAAATCTTAAAATGTTTTAAAGCTGTCAAGAAACATTTGTATATAATCGTGTTGAGGAACTAATTGGTAACGTATTCTGAAAAAACTTGCAATTTAAAGATCATGTATCCTCCAAATCCTACAGTTAAGGAACAGCACATTACTCTTTTTCAGACTATGAATATACTGGCAATTAAAGACAAATACAATAAAGTCTCGGATTTTAGGATACGCAAAACTTTCTCCTCAGACATGAAGAATTATTTTGGGCTACAAATGGACATACGGGGCCTCGGAAGGATCCTTTACAATATGATCAGCTGCTCCAAGCCAGCTTATTGTGCAGCACCAGTGGTAAGTGTCAAACAAAGGTACAATTTATAAGAAATACTCCTCAGGGGCGGGGATAGTATACATTTGTCACAACTGATGTTTTTACTTTCATTACTAGAGGACAGTGCTGAGTAACTTCAGACATGCTGACCCTTGTTTCTACTGGTTTTCTTAGGAAATGAGAAAGGTTGACATTAAGACCTTTTGTGACTTTATTCCAGACTACATGTCCACTGATTGTGAGAACCTTCTGAGATAAATGTTGATTCCAGAACCCTGTAGGGAAGAGTTATTGGAGGTAAATTACGTTCTTAATCTTCCTTTTAATTCAATTCACACATTCTTCACAAAGCAACACAATCTCACAAATTATTTGATTAACACTTAAGCATGTCACAAATACCTAACAGGGTTGTGCATTCATGACATGAAATTCTTAGGACACTGAATATGCACAAGCACTTATCTGAATTATAGACAGTGTTGTAGTGTATTAAAATATAGTTTGAATTTACCTTTATTGAATATATAACTGAAAAACTATTTGTGCCCAGAAGCAGAAAAAATATGATCCCTGAATGCCCACTTGATCCTTTTCCTGGCCCACACTACAAAGCAATTAAAACCCAGAGTAGGACTTGGAAATGTGACAGCATTAAAAACTAGGGACAGAGCATAACTGTTGTAATATATTGTGTGTATGGAAACGCCTTATACAAATATTATAAAGGCATTACATATGTAGCATGCAGACATTATACAAGTACATAACAGTACTGTTATAGGACACAACGTCACTAAGAGGGTGGGACTATACTGTGAACTGTGATATTAACACGCTAAGAACATTGTGTACTAATGGAACTTAGTTTCTTGTGGGTTAGCAGTTTGATACATTGTATCCCTTAAAGGAACAGAGTCTACTTGAGAATTGTTATTATTTGTAAAGATAGATAATCCCCTTATCCCATTCCCCAGTTTTGAATAATCAACACCGTTATATTAATATCCTTTTAACCTCTGTAATTACCTGGTATCTAAGCCTCTGCAGACAGCCCCTTATCTTAAATACGTTTTCAATGCTTATAAAAATTTATGGAGATCATTTTGAATACAGTAAATAATTACACTCTTTTAAAGCACTCTTGATAAAGTATGCTTAGGTCAGAGGAAATGCACTGAGTAAGAAGAAGCCGATTCTATTAGCTAGAGAGACAGTCCTCCTTTTTTGCCTGATTCAGGCAAGTAAAATGTTTCTATATCGGTATAATCTAACAGAAGGCTGTTACTACATAACGAAAGACATCAGTGATCTGAGAAAGCCAATGATTGTATTGAAGTACATTTTTAAATCTTCCCTCTTGTAAGTGCATATTTATGCGCAGTGGGGTTTTATAATAAAATATTTCTACTACCATGAATCTGGGTTGGCGCTTATCTTTTATCAAAACAGTAAATAATTTATGATACATAATTTAAAAAATTGCCAGTGTCCCTTTAAGGAAATGTTTAAAGAAGTTTACAATCAAATCTTGTGGGATTATGGTGAAATCTGTTTTTAGATTTCATTCTATATTTTCTTACAATATTTTATGTTCATATGTCATTAACCTATCAGAAATTTGTTCAAGTTTAGCAAGTGGCTGAAGAGTGGCTTTATATTATCTATAATTTGCTATAACCCTAATTAACCAGATGGTCCATGAGTGGCCAGAGAAGTCATTACCTCAATACTGATGATTTCTTTAAGACAAAACAATATTTTATGTAAGTCTCAAAAATCCTCAATAAAAAATAAAAAAAAACTTAGCAAATTGAGTTATAAATTAGAGTTTGAGAACTTACTTCTCCAGTGTTGTGGGATTGTGGAGTCTATGTTTAGCTAGTTTGTTAGAGTATTTTATATAACGAGGTTTAGTTTTTATTGTTATCATGATCAATATCATATTCTGTTAGCAACTTGAATCCTCTACTTTTTAGCTTTTCCAATAAGTAACAATTCTTAAAATGCTGGATTATCCTAACATAGGTAAGAGAGAAGCAATGACCAATCTCAGATGCTGTTTCTTCCTTCTCTTATATACAAGTTGTTACCAATCTCCTTCTACTTATTCCCATGGACCTTCTCACCACTATCTTCTCTCCTTTACAGTAAAACTATATGAGGTGATTGACGCCGGCGACATTATTTACTTATGTATGGAATATTTAAGCGGAGGTACATTATTTTATTAATTTAAACTATTTATGATACTGTTAACTGGTCTTAAAATAGTTCACTTTCCAATCTGTATTAATTTCTTTTCCCTCATTTCTCTTTTTTATCAAGGCCTCAATAAGCTAGGTCCTGTCTTTTGTAGATACAATGGCGAGCTAATACAAAGGTTGCAACAAACTGCACATGCTATGACCCCATTGCAACCTCAGAGGATGCCTTCGCTGCACCTCAAGTGGTCACTACCTTCATTGCACCACCTGAATATGAGAACATTGTTGGAGACTACAATTTCCTTAAAACTCTTGGGAAGGGCTCCTATGCTGAAGTCAAGTTGTCTCAGCACATGCAGACTGGCAAACAGGTGAGTACATGGGAGACCATTATGAGAAGCCTCTTTGTGATTTATACTCCATCTAGTCTGCAGCAGGTAAGGAATTTATTTAAACTTTCTGGCAAAAGTAAAATTAAGAGAAGTCATCAAAATACAGTTATCTGCTAGAGACTTTTTCCAGTAGAGATAACAAGAATAATGCTATTATTATTTATGATAGTCTTAACTGGTCTTAAAATATTTCATTCTCCTATCTGTATTAATTTATTTTCCCTCATTTCTCTTTTTTTCAGATACCAATTTTTTTATTTTTATTTAATCAGATTAGCATTTCATTTAGTTTTGTTTTTTTAATTATTATTTTCTGTCAGATTAATGTCTCTTGCTCATATCTATTTTATTCTACTCTTTCTTTTTTTCCAATTTATATTAATTGTCCTTTCATTCATATTTTTCTCTCTAATATCTTGGTGAAACCACAGTTATGCCTTCATGGTTTTCCTACTTTGCTCTGGATACAGATATTTTTCATCACCTAAAAAATTACAGACACCTGGATGAGGAGAAAGCCTGAGTTTTGTTCTGTCGGGTAAGTACTTTCCTCGCTAAAAATCTCAGGGCTCAAATATACTAGGATTAGTCTATTGGACAAACAAACTATATCAATATGGTGCACAGTTTTTTTAATTTGTATCCATATGTACATAACACATTTATAATATACAAGCCCTACATTTGTCTCAGCTAACTTTTCAGATGGTGTCAGAAGTGCATCATTGCCATTAAATAAAGGTAAGTAAAAAAAATGGTTAAGGGGGTTTAGTGAGTTAAGAGATAAGTATAATGTATTAAATGGACATTATAAATCAACAATTTACATGCAGGCTCAGTAATATAGAAACAATCACATTAAGTAATTCTTCTTAAAGAATATGCTTGATACACAGAAAAGGTTATCATTAGTAAAGTGATAACTTACTTTAATAATTCAAATGATTCTAATACATTCTGAAATGCACAGCTATATATTTTAATTTATATTAGACTGCCCCTTTCAATCTCAAATGATGCAGATTTAATTAAAATTATCAGAAATTATGAACTATAACCTTAAATAAAATCTTAAAATGTTTTAAAGCTGTCAAGAAACATTTGTATATAATGGTGTTGAGGAACTAATTGGTAACGTATTCTGAAAAAACTTGCAATTTCAAGATCATGTATCCTCCAAATCCTACAGTTAAGGAACAGCACATTACTCTTTTTCAGATTATGAATATACTGGCAATTAAAGACAAATACAATAAAGTCTCGGATTTTAGGATAAGGAAAACTTTCTCCACAGACATGACTAATTATTTTGGGCTACAAATGGACATATGGGGCCTCGGAAGGATTCTATATGACATGATCGGCTGCTCCAAGCCAGCTTACGGTGCAGCACCAGTGGTAAGTGTCAAATAAAGGTACAGTTTATAAGAAATATTCCTCAGGGGCGGGGATAGTATACATTTGTCCCAATTGATGTTTTTACTTTCATTACTAGAGGACAGTGCTGAGTAACATCAGACTTGCAGAACCTTGTTTCTACTGGTTTTCTTAGGAAATGAGAAAGGTTGACATTAAGACCTTTTGTGACCTTATTCCAGACTACATGTCCACTGATTGTGAGAACCTTCTGAGATAAATTATTCCAGAACCCTGTAGGGAAGAGTCATTGGATGTAAATTACGTTCTTAATCTTTCTTTTAATTCAATTCACACATTCTTCACAAACCAACACAATCTCACAAATTATTTGATTAACACTTAAGCATGTCACAAATACCTAACAGGGTTGTGCATTCATTACATGAAATTCTTAGGATACTGAATATGCACAAGCACTTATCTGAATTATAGACTGTGTTGTAGTGTATTAAAATATAGTTTGAATTTACCTTTATTGAATATATAACTGAAAAACTATTTGTGCCCAGAAGCAGAAAAAATATGATCCCTGAATGCCCACTTGATCCTTTTCCTGTCCCACACTACAAAGCAATTAAAACCCAGAGTGGGACTTGGAAATGTGACAGCATTAAAAACTAGGGACAGAGCATAACTGTTGTAATATATTGTGTGTATGAAAACGCCTTATACAAATATTATAAAGGCATTACATATGTAGCATGCAGACATTATACAAGTACATAACAGTACTGTTATAGGACACAACGTCACTAAGAGGGTGGGACTATACTGTGAACTGTGATATTCACACTCTAAGAACATTGTGTACTAATGGAACTTAGTTTCTTGTGGGTTAGCAGTTTGATACATTGTATCCCTTAACCCCTTAATGACCACAGCCCTTTTCCATTTTCTGTCCGTTTGGGACCAAGGCTATTTTTACATTTTTGCAGTGTTTCTGTTTAGCTGTAATTTTCCTCTTACTCATTTACTGTACCCACACATATTATATACCGTTTTTCTTGCCATTAAATGGACTTTCTAAAGATACCATTATTTTCATTATATCTTATAATATACTATTAAAAATTTATAAAATATGAGGAACAAATGGAAAAAACACACTTTTTCTAACTTTGACTCCCAAAATCTGTTACACATCTACAACCACCAAAAAACACCCATGCTAAATAGTTTCTAAATTTTGTCCTGAGTTTAGAAATACCCAATGTTTACATGTTCTTTGTTTTTTTTGCAAGTTATAGGGCAATAAATACAAGTAGCACTATGCTATTTCCAAACCACTTTTTTTCAAAATTAGCGCTAGTTACATTGGAACACTGATATCTTTCAGGAATCCCTGAATATCCCTTGACATGTATATATATTTTTTTAGAAGACATCCCAAAGTATTGATCTAGGCCCATTTTGGTATATTTCATGGCACCATTTCACCGCCAAATGCGATCAAATAAAAAAGATCGTTCACATTTTAGGTTTCTCACCAAAATTATTTACAAACAACTTGTGCAATTATGGCATAAATGGTTGTAAATGCTTCTCTGGGATCCTCTTTCTTCAGAAATAGTAGACATATATGGCTTTGGCATTGCTTTTTCGTAATTATAAGGCCGCTAAATGCCACTGCGCACCACACGTGTATTATGCCCAGCAGTGAAGGGGTTAATTAGGGAGCATGTAGGGAGCTTCTATGATTAATTTTAGCTTTAGTGTAGTGTAGTAGACAACCCCAAGTATTGATCTAGGCCCATCTTGGTATATTTCATGCCACCATTTCACCGCCAAATGCGATCAAATTAAAACAAAACGTTAAATTTTTCACAATTTTAGGTTTCTCACTGAAATTATTTACAAACAGCCTGTGCAATTATGGCACAAATGGTTCTCTGGGATCCCCTTTGTTCAGAAATAGCAGACATATATGGCTTTGGTGTTGCTTTTTCGTAATTATAAGGCCGCTAAATGCCACTGCGCACCAAACGTGTATTATGCCCAGCAGTGAAGGGGTTAATTAGGGAGCTTGTAGGGTTAATTTTAGCTTAAGTGTAGTGTAGTAGACAACTCAAAGTATTGATCTAGGCCCATTTTGGTATATTTCATGCCACCATTTCACTGTCAAATGCGATCAAATAAAAAAAATCGTTCCCTTTTTCACTAACTTTTTCACAAACTTTAGGTTTCTCACTGAAATTATTAACAAACAGCTTGTGCAATTATAGCACAAATGGTTGTAATTGCTTCTCTGGGATCCCCTTTGTTCAGAAATAGCAGACATATATGGCTTTGGCGTTGCTTTTTGGTAATTAGAAGGCGGCTAAATGCCGCTGCGCATCACACGTGTATTATGGATAGCAGTGAAGGGGTTAATTAGGGAGCTTCTAGGGAGCTTGCAGGGTTAATTTTAGCTTTAGTGTAGAGATCAGCCTCCCACCTGACACATCACACCCCCTGATCCCTCCCAAACAGCTCTCTTCCATCCCCCACCCCACAATTGTCCCCGCCATCTTAAGTACTGGCAGAAAGTCTGCCAGTACTAAAATAAAAGATATCTTTTATTTTTTAATTTTTTTAGCATATTTACATATGCTGCTGTGTAGGATCCCCCTTAGCCCCCAACCTCTCTGATCCCCAACAGCTCTCTAACCCCCCCTCTGCCTTATTGTGCGCCATATTGGGTACTGGCAGCTGTTTGCCAGTACCCAGTTTGAAATTAAATACGTTTTGTTTCTTTTTTATTTTAAAAAAAAACTATTTTCTGTAGTGTGGCTCTCTCTGCATCGGACTGCTCAAAACTGTTATTGTAGGATGCCTCAATATCGAGGCATCACTGCAATAACATGAAAGCTGCTGGAAGCGATCAGGATTGCTTCCTGGGCTTTCAAAGACCAACAACGTACGGGGTACGTCCTTGGTCGTTAACTTCATTTTTTTGCAGGACGTACCCCAAACGTCGTTGGTCGTTAAGGGGTTAAAGGAACAGAGTCTACCTGAAAATTGTTATTCTTTGTAAAGATAGATAATCCCCTTATCCCATTAACCAACACCGTTATATTAATATCCTTTTAACCTCTGTGATTACCTGGTATCTAAGCCTCTACAGACAGCCCCTTATCTTAAATACGTTTTCAATGCTTATAAAAATTTATGGAGATCATTTTGAATACAGTAAATAATTACACTCTTTTAAAACACTCTTGATAAAGTATGCTTAGGTCAGAGGAAACACGTTGAGTAAGAAGAAGCTGGTTCTATTAGCTGGAGAGACAGTTCTCCTTTTTGCCTGATTCAGGCCAATACTTTTATTCTATATCGGTATAACAGAAGGCTGGTACTACTTAACAAAAGACATCAGTGATCTGAGAAAGCCAAAGATTGTATTGAAGTATATTTTTAAATCTTCCCTCTTGTAAGTGCATATATATGCGCAGTGGGTTTTTATAATAATATATTTCTACTACCTTGAATCTGGGTTGCGCTTGTCTTTTATCCCAACAGTAAATAATTTAAAAAATTGTCCCTTTAAGAAAATTTTTAAAGAAGTTTACAATGAAGTTTACAATAAAATCTTGTAGGATAATGGTGAAATCTCACAAGATCACAGTAAAGCAAAGTGTGAACTCAATACTGATAATAGATGGTTGACTTTTCTTTTTCACCATGGAGAAGACAGTTAAAAGAAAAGCACTAACACTAATCATCTTTTATCTCTAAAACAACTTTCTGCAAAACTTGCCACTCTGTTACATTTAATTTCTTTTTGTAGAGTTTCTGATGTCAGAGCTTTGGACTTTAATGCTAAACAATTCTCTCCTGAAGGTGTTGTTTTTCTTTTATCTTGCAGCACTAAAACCTTTTCTTCTTCTATATTCTATCCTTATTTCCATGCTGATTCTTCTTTATGTGTTGTTAACTGTCTTAAAGAATATGAATCCAGAACTTCATCTTTTAGAAAAATGTCTTCTAAACAACTTATAAAATGTATTTTATTCCTCCTCACTCTCCTGTTACTTCTACCACTATTGCTAGGTGGATTAAATGGGTTATGAAAGAAGCTGGTATTGATTTATCTTTTTCAGCTCAGTTCAGAGGTTCCGCTACTTCTAAAGACTTTTAAAAGTCTGCTCCCTTACAACAAATTTTGAACGCTGCTGACTGGTCCTCTGATTCAACTTTTAAACAGTTTTATTTCAAGCCCATTCAACACAATTCTTTTCATTTATTTTGTTAGTTTGCTTTAAACTAGAAAAAAAAGTATCTGGTCTTGTAATAAAATTCCAATTATCCTATCTTTAGTGACAGAATAATCTATATTTCTCTTACATGGTGTATCCAGTCCACAGAATCATCCTTACTTGTGGGATATTCTCATTCCCTACAGGAAGTGGCAAAGAGAGCACACAGCAGAGCTGTCCATATAGCTCCCCATCAGGCTCCGCCCCCCCAGTCATTCTCTTTGCCGCTCTAACAAGTAGCATTTCCACGGGAGGGTAAAGTGAATGTGGTGTTAGATTTGTAGTTTTTATTTCTTCAATCAATAGTTTGTTATTTTAAAATAGTGCCGGTTTGTACTATTTACTCTGTGGCAGAAAGTGATGAAGATTTCTGCTGAGAGGAAAATGATTGTAGCATGTTGTAACTAAAATCCATTGCTGTTCCCACACAGGACTGTTGAGCACCAGAAAACTTCAGTTGGGGGGAACAGTTTGCAGGCTTAACTGCTATAAGGTATGTTCAGTCATATTTTTCTAGTCAAGACTTAGTAATGCTAGAAGACTGACAAGACTCCCCATGTGGGGAAGGTAAGCCATATTCTGAGACTTAGTATAGCAGGAAGGCTTTATTAAAAAGGGCTCTAAACACTGGTGGACACTGTTAAGGGGCAATCGATTATTTTTTTTACAAAAATCTTATAATTGTGCAAGTTTATATTACATTTGAAACGCTTTTTTGGGGTTTAATCCGCATGGCATATGTTTAGACACCTATTTTGGCTTGGGAAATTCGAGCCTCAGTTGCGCAGTTGATTTTGCAGACAGCTTCATGCAGATCCATGTGAAGAGTCTAAAGATTACTTGAGGACTTCAGAGAGGCTTATTTTCGATCAAAACTAATCCCCAAGGAAGGTAGGGCCACAGTAGAGGCTGTGGCAGGGTGCTGCAATTTGCTAACCGGTTGTAAGCTTTAATTTGCTCCGGTTTGAGCAGTAAGGGGTTAATTGACTTGAAATTTACTGTGCAATCATGTCAAAGCATTAGGATCATATGGTGAAAATTTCATAAAGATTGGATGATTTTTCTAGGCATATTCTTGTCTACTGATCCCTCAGATATATTTAAAAATAACTACTTAGCATTGCCTAGGGAGATTATTAATGACCTGTCCTCGTGGAAAAATAAATCCCTGTCATGGCTGGGGAAGATAGGCTTAATCAAGATGAACATCCTGCCTCGCATATTATATGTGATGCAGACGGTTCCAATCCACCTACCGACAGACTTTTTACCCCAACTACAGAAAACCTTAGAACAATTTATACCTCCCTCGTGATAGGGGTGGCTTGGGCTTCCCAGACTTGACTTTGTACAGAAGGGCAATTTTGATACAAAGGTTAGTAGAGTGGGCTCATAACACCACACAAAAGCAATGGGTCAGAATAGATGGACAGATTCTCCACTTACATAACGTCGGCACACTGGCGTAGACCCCGGCCTCAAAATGCCCCAAAATGGTTCAGAAATACCACCTAACACTTGAGACCCTTCTTACATGGGACAGACTTATAGCCACAAGCACACATATCTCTTCCACCTTCTCATCAATGCTTCCCATTATGGAAAACCCCGAAACATCTTACTATGACCTTAGTAGACGTATGTGCTCGCCCTATAGCTTAAGAATAGGTACTTTACAATACGTTATGGTGGGGGGAAAGCTCAAATCCCAACAAGATTTACAGGAACAGTTGGGGCCCATCTTCTCCTCATGGTTACGATACCATCAGCTCTCACACTTCCTTTCATCTCACAAACATAAGAGTGGATTCCTTAGAGAATTAACACCATTTGAAGCTTTATGTACTGGATCCACTCCTCCTAGGAGATTGATTTCCAAATTGTACAAGCTCCTCCTTATTCCACCAGAGGCTCAGTTACCCTCGTACACCAGAGCCTGGAATAGGGAGCTGAATAATACAATAGAAGATGATTGGCTCAGGTCTTTTGCTTTGGTCAAGCGCTCCTCGGTATCTGCCAAGATCCAGGAAATACAATTAAAACTATTAACAAGATGGTACTACACACCAGTCAGACTCCATCAGTTATTCCCAGCTGCTAATGCAGCGTGCTGGAGGGAATGCGGGGAGTTAGGCACACTCACACACATATGGTGGTCCTGCCCCAAGCTTTTGGACCTCAGTTCTTAGAGAAATTACAGACAAACTGAATATAGCCATACCGAACACGCCTGAAACCCTCTTGTTCTTACATCTTCCCAGCATCAAAACCAACCAGAGTCGGGCGCTTCTTTTGCTTATGCTCACTGGAGCTAAGCGACTTATTCCCAAGATGTGGAAGTCCAGGGAGGTGCCTACGCTAGCGGACTGGCACGCCTCTGTAGAAGAGCTGTTAACCTTGGAAAAACTACACTACTTCAAATGTAACCAACTGGCAAATTTTGAACTGATGCTGGCCCTGTGGAACTCTGCCCCTGTGTGAAGTGGGGGGCGAGCCTGACTTCAGTCTGTCTCCTGTAACATTGCCAAATAACACCCTTCCTCCTGGCTCATGGCCTTCATGCCACCCCCTCCCCAAAAGGGGGAAAAAAAAAAAATTTCTCTCTCCACCTCCTACACTTCGCCCCCTCTCTTACCCCTCCTCAAACCTTCCCCTACCTCTCTCTCTATTATACAGATACTAGTCTTTTATCTTCCGACTCTACTGGAAATTGATTGTTTTCATATATCTAACGTACAATGTTCAGTATAATGTATGTAGAAATAATGCTAGAAAAAACCAAGCTTTCGGTCACGAGATCTGTCTTATGTTTGTTTCGGTGCACGGGGTTGCGCTGCGTGCTCCCCGGCTACCACTGTGACACTGTATGTATCTTTATTTGATTTACTAATAAAGCTTGTTTGAAAAAAAAAAAAAAAAAGATTGGATGATTTTTGGAGATTTAGTAAAAAAGTGTGCGCTTTTTATTATTTAAAGGCACAGTACCATTTTTTCAAAAATTGTATTTTACTGTATTTGAGTGCTGTCTAAGTCTGTTTAACATGTCTGAGCCTACAGATAGACCTTGTTCTATGTGTTTAATAGCCATGGCGGTACCCCCTTTACATTTGTGTTTAAAGTGTGCTAAGGTATCTAAACATTTTAAAGACCATGCAGTGACACTTAAAAATGTAGCCCAAGATGATTCTTTGATGGAAGGTAACGAGAATAGTCCTCCTTCCTCTCCCCATGTGTCAACACCAGTTACGCCCGCGCAAGCGATGCCTAGTACCTCTAGTGCATTGGGCCCTATTACATTACAACAATTAGCAGCAGTCATGGATAATTCCCTTGCGGCATTTCTATCCAAACTGCCAGTTTTTCCTATAAAGCGTGATAGCTCAGTTTTAAGAACAGAGGATGAGCAATCATAAGCTTTAGATGATTTATCCGTTGTACCCTCACAACACTCTGAAGTGGCAGTGAGGGATGGGCTGTCCGAGGGAGAAATTTCTGACACAGGAAAGGTTTCTCAGCGGGCAGAATCAGATTCCTTAGCGTTTAAATTTAAGCTGGAACACCTCCGCGTACTGCTTAAGGAGGTTTTAGCGACGCTGGATGATTGCGACCCCATGGTGGTCCCAGAAAAATTGTGTAAAATGAACAAGTTTCTAGAAGTCCCTGTATACACTGATGCGTTTACGATCCCGAAGAGGGTGGCGGATATTGTGACTAGGGAGTGGGAGAGACCAGGTGTACCTTTCGTTCCCCCCCCTATCTTTAAGAAAATGTTCCCCATAACTGACCCCAGGCAGGACGTATGGCAGACGGTCCCTAAGGTAGAGGGAGCAGTTTCAACTCTAGCTAAACGCACAACCATATCAATAGAAGACAGTTGTGCTTTCAAAGATCCTATGGATAAAAAATTAGAAGGTTTACTAAAGAAAATATTTGTTCAACAAGGTTTCCTTCTTCAACCGATTGCCTGCATTATTCCTGTAACTACTGCAGCGGCTTTTTGGTTTGAGGCGCTGGAGGAGTCGCTCCAGAGGGAGACTTCTCATGACGAAGTCATGGATAGAATTCATGCTCTCAAGCTGGCTAATTCTTTAATCACAGATGCCGCTTTACAATTAGCTAAGTTAGTGGCGAAAAATTCTGGTTTTGCCATTATGTCGCGAAGAGCGCTTTGGCTCAAATCGTGGTCGGCTGACGTGTCGTTCAAAACAAAATTACTAAATATTCCTTTCAAGGGAAAGACCCTTTTCGGCCCCGAGTTGAAAGAAATTATTTCGGATATCACTGGGGGAAAGGGCCATGCCCTTCCGCAAGATAGACCGTTTAAGGCCAAAAACAAGGCTCATTTTCGCTCCTTTCGCAACTTCAGGAGCGGACCTGCTTCCACCTCTGCATCCACAATGCAAGAGGGTAATGCTTCACAGCCCAAAGCAACCTGGAAACCTTTGCAGGGCTGGAACAAGGGTAAACAGGCCAAGAAGCCTGCGGCTGCTACCAAGACAGCATGAAGGGGTAGCCCCCGATCCGGGACTGGATCTAGTAGGGGGCAGACTTTCTCTCTTTGCTCAGGCTCGGGCAAGAGATGTTCCAGATCCCTGGGCATTAGAAATTGTTGCTCAGGGGTATCTTCTAGAATTCAAGGACTCTCCTCCAAGGAGAAGGTTCCTCATTTCTCGTTTGTCTTCAGACCAGACAAAGAAACAGGCGTTCTTACGCTGTGTAGAAGATCTTCTAAAGATGGGAGTAATACACCCAGTTCCAATTGCAGAACAAGGACTGGGCTTTTACTCAAACCTGTTTGTAGTTCCCAAAAAGGAAGGAACTTTCAGGCCAATCCTGGATCTAAAAATTCTAAACAAATTCCTCAGAGTTCCATCATTCAAAATGGAAACCATTCGGACAATCTTACCGATGATCCAGGAAGGTCAATATATGACTACCGTGGATCTAAAGGATGCCTACCGACATATTCCTATCCACAAAGATCATCATCAGATCCTAAGGTTCGCCTTTCTGGACAGGCATTACCAGTTTGTGGCCCTTCCTTTCGGGTTGGCCACCGCTCCCAGAATTTTCACAAAGGTGCTAGGGTCCCTTCTAGCGGTACTAAGACCGCGGGGCATTGCAGTAGCACCTTACCTAGATGACATCTTAATACAGGTGTCGTCCTTTCACAGAGCCAAGGCTCATACGGACATTGTTCTGGCCTTTCTAAGGTCTCACGGGTGGAAGGTGAACGTAGAAAAAAGTTCTCTGTCCCCGCTCACAAGGGTTCCCTTCCTGGGAACACTAATAGACTCGGTAGAAATGAAAATATTTGTAACAGAGGTCAGGAAGTCAAAGCGTTTAACTACTTGCCGAGTTCTTCATTCCATTCCTCGGCCTTCTGTAGCTCAGTGCATGGAGGTAATCGGATTAATGGTTGCGGCAATGGACGTTGTCCCTTTTGCCCAAATTCATCTCAGACCACAGCAATGGGGACCAGGTTCGCGCCTAGCTATGCGAATTTGTATATGGGCAAGTGGGAAAACATCTTCTGGGAATCCTGCCCAGCAGGCGCGGACCTGGTCCTATACCGCCGTTATATAGATGACATCATCATCGTCTGGAAAGGCACCCAGGAAGACCTAGACTACACTATCAAAGTCATGAACAGAAGCACAAACAACTTGAAGTTCACCTACTCTTGGAGTACTACTGAACTTATCTTTCTGGACCTAAGAATTGAAGTCAGAGATGGTAAAATCGAAACATCCACACATTTTAAAAATGTAGATAGCAACAATTACATACATAGTATGAGTTGCCATCACAAGAGCTGGAAAAACAACATCCCTAAGGGACAGCTATTAAGAATCAAGAAAAACTGTTCCACAGATGAGAAATGGGAAGAGCAGGCTAAGATCATCAAAAGCAAGTTCCTAGAGAGGGGATACGATGAAAGTACACTGGATCAGAAGATTCAAGAAGTTGAAAACACCAAGAGGAAGGATCTTCTGAAATACAAAGAAAAAGTGCACCCAACGGAAGATGATTGTCTCAATGTAGTTATGATCACAGAATATAGTGAGAATAAGGATGTGATCGAGAAAATAATTCAGAAACATTGGCCACTTCTGAAAGATGATGACCTAATAGGTGATAGATTGCCACCCAAGCCAAAGTTTGTATACCGAAAAACTAAGAATTTACAAAGCAGATTGGCTCCGAGCATAGAGAAGAAGAAGAAGCGAGGCATCATGGACACATTTGGAAAGGAAGTAAAAGGTTTCTTCCCTTGCCCGCTATGCAAAGCGTGCAAATATGGCACAAAGTCCACCACATTTTGCAGTTTTACCACTAAAGAAGAATATAAAGTAAATGAGCTGATCAGATGTCACGATAGTGGAGTGGTATATATGCTACAATGTTTGTGTGGCCTTCAATATGTGGGCCAGACGTCACGTATCCTGAAGGATAGGATACGTGAACACTTACTATTGATTGAAAAGTTGAATATGGATACAGCCTTGTATAGACATTTTACAACTAAACATAAGGGTAATATCAGAGAGTTGACCTTTATGGGCATTCAGAAGATCAGAAAAGATTGGAGAGGCGGAAATTATACAAAGAAACTACTTACCGCCGAATCGAAGTGGATTTTCAACCTAGATTGTCTCCACCCAAAGGGATTGAATAATAAGGAAGATTTATCCCATTTATATAATTTGATCTGATCGAGCTCATTTATAACTGTGAATCTCTCCCCTCCAGGTATTAGTCGATACATGAAATAAATTAATTTTCCCTTTATACTAGACCAGACCAGTGGTTTAGTTGTATGCTTCTACCAAGAGAGGCCAAAAAAACTTTCTTAAGGTTTGGATTAAATATAGGATTAAAATTGTATATACTTTACAAGTGGATCCCAGTCCACCTCCCCCCCTCTCTAAGGTCACTATTAGATCTTAACACTATGTAGGTTATAAGATCTAAGTCCAGTCAAAGACAAGAGGCTATTGTAGCCACTCACTCCCCTCCACATCCTAGTCTGAAACAACTAGGTTGATAAATATACAAATTGTCTGATTGAATTGACGGCAGGACACCTCTCTTTTAGCCTTACTCCATCGTCCATTCCAGCCTGATCCATTTCTAACAGAAACCAATTGATTTACCACTCTATAGTCTGACTTATTTAAAGTTAATATATGGCACCATCTTACTTAAGAATATAAATTATACCTAATTTTAACAACTACATTACATGATGACACATTAACAATCACAGTCTCTCAGGGGTATGTCTATATATATATATATACATATATGTGTATATATATACACATTACCACACCTGCCTATATATACTATCCCATCCTCTAAATCTTTAGTTCCCCAACTATTTTCGGGGACCACTAAGGCACCCATATCTGATTGCATCGATTTATCCTCTGGAGCCATAATTAGTTTATAATAGATAATAACAATATTTGTTATTATTATTCTGTACATTTGATACAGACAGACTTGTTCAACTAAGATATGGGATGTAACCATTAGTAATAGACCGTATACACAAAAAAAAAACATAAGCTAATCAGGGACATCGATAATAGTATTTTTTCTAAGTATTACAAGTAGAACAATACTGAGAATATAGGAAAATAAGATAATGACCCACTTATGAGGATAAAAGACAATAATGGTCTTAAAACAATACCTTTTAAAGCAATAACTTTTTAAAAATCACAACTTTTGAATTACCCCTTGTCAGCAATATAAGAGATCACCTCTCTAAGAGGAATTCACAATGATTATCCCATTATGAGGAATCCACAATAAGTGTTTTACTATTCCCTGATCTCAATTAGATCAAGGTCTGTATTTTAATTGTACAATATATCATCCAATTTTAGGAGGAGAATATTAGGATTCTTTTTAAGGATTCTTTTTAAGGATTCTTTTTAACGATTTTTTTTGGCAATCTATTGCCTATATACTAGCATTAGTTTCGTTTTTATGAAGTCCCAACATGATCACCTTTTTCACATGTCACAATGCATAATGCAACAAGCAGGTTAAGAACATTAGGACGTGATCTAAAGATATAAGCACTTTATTTCATGTCAGTAATGTATACTAATATTGGTTTCGCCTTTATAAAGTTCCAACAGGATCATCTTTTCATATGCAACAAGTAGGTTAAGAATATTAGGACGTTATCTAAAGATACAAGTATTTTATTTTCTGTCAACAATAGGCTCAGCGCAAATACAACCAATCAAGTCGTAAGAGCCAAACACACCTCTGTTATCAACAAATAACTTGCCTTTAATATTAGGACCCAGCTGAGTTTCTGAGCCTATCACAAGCGCCAACATGTTGTGACGTCACGACCAATGGGGACCTCCGAAAATCGGAACCCAATTTCTACAATTTAAATCTCTAATATTTGAAATACAAATATCTCACATAGTATCTAGCCACATTAGCAATCCAATCGCTTGTTTTGAAGGTCTTTCAGGCCAGATATATTCGGCTGTATATCCTCACCAGAAGTGACGTCATAGAATCACGAAGGCTAGGGATTATCGGGTAAAGTCTCTAACTGTCTAAATATATAATTCACTACTTCATATAAGTCAAACACGCCCTGAAACTAAAAATCTTGGGCCAAGCAGAACTAAATAAACCAAATAACTAAGGTTTAATAATATAGGAAACCGGAAGCTACCAACCAAGTCTACTTCCGGTTATAGATTGATTATCTCTATATAAGATCAATAATTACAGCTTACCACCAGTCTTGATAAAGGCCTAGGAAGGGCCGAAACGCGTAGACCTGGTAAGCATTATTTCATTAGGAGTACAAATTTGTAAACATTCTACACATTGTGTTTATCTTTTTATTCACAGGTTTTTAATTTTGGCATTTTTTGGCATTTGTTCGTTGTAATTGGAATTTTTTGCATATAATATCTTTCACATTATTTTTCACTGGGGCATAGTCCCCTTGGGCATCCAAGCACTAAGGGAGAAGGATATCAATACATCAATACACTAACACCGGACACATTTGGATTAACTTTTTATTTTACTCACAGGATTTACATTTTTTCCACTCAAATCACAGGATTGACGTTTTACTTTACTCACAGGATTGACTTTTAACTTCACAGGATTGACATCTTATTATTGGAACACTGCTACAATTCATCTTGTAAGACTATTTTTGACTGACGTTTGAATCATTTTTTATTTTTTCATACCCCACACGATTTATTTCACACAATTAATTGAACACTTTGGAGTTCCTTTTGTATTGGATTAAGCAGCAATATACAACACCATTTCTATGTGTTTATTACCTATCATGTATTAATGTTCTAAAGTTTTTATGTTTTATTAGCGTGGATCCATGCACATGTAACATTGTGTTTTTTATATGAGTTTTTAGAATATTTTAATAGTGACATTAATGTAATAAAGTGTTTTAATATTTTAATATTTCTATACTAGAATTCACTCTTGTACCTAACCTTAGCCTCCGTATTGTTGGCGCCTGGGCTCATTCCTTACAAGTATCTTAAAGGATACCATAGCTACTCTCAAAAAAGAATAGAGATGAAGCACAACAAATTTATGAGGGACCAACAGGACTACTCTCTGGACAGAGTATATACTTGGCAAAGGACATCTAGACACAGATCACGGGAGAGACACCAGGGCAAAGGAGATTCGCAGTCTAACACTGGGGGCGCAGAGTCAGGTGGCACTAGCAACTCTGATAATGAATATTCAGATAGTGACAGATGTAATATCTATAAGGACACAGCTGCCAGATCTATACTAAAAGCTCAAAAGGAACCAGGTCAGAGGATTTTCAGATTTGGTGAGGTAGAGATAAGTAATACAGCACCACCAACACAAGTGAGACAAACAACAGTCCCAGAGGCTAGTGACAGTAGCACAGACCCAAGATCTTAGGGATCATAGAGAACTTGAACAGGTTTTATAACATACCCCAATAAATCCCTCCACAAGAGGAGGAAGAGGAGGGGAGGAAAGAGGAGCAAAAAGAGACACTATGAGAGGCAGGACAAACAACTCGGGTTATTACCTGAGGCAAAACAAGAAACAAACCAAATACAATTAAGAACAGAAATACACGGAAAGAATGTAATTAATTTGACAGATTACCAACTAAGTGATATTGAACTTAAAGTTCTAGATTATGGTTTAAGTTTTGTACCGACAAATAGATTCAACCTGTTTCAAACATTAGTGGATGTCAACAGACTGATTCGTGACCTGACTTTAAAGAAACATTTTAACACTCATAATCAGTCCCCTGCAGATAGTGGTACATACACAGTGCAGAGACAAGATAATAGCCACAATGACCTTATACAGATGGACTTTTTAGAACAGCAGGATTTACAGAATTTAATAAGCCTTGAACTAGAGAGTAATTTACAGATTCCAGATGTTAACGGACATTATGGCTACAAAGCCAAGTCTAGTACAATCTAGGGGTGATTTCCTCATGACTTTTCAAAAAAGAGTAGAGGCAGACCTTATAGATCTAGCTAGCAAACCCACAAAAACCCACCCGAACCTCACGCATGAGGAGAGGTTGCCTGTCATTCGGCTAAGAGATAATGATGAGATAGTAATCAAAATGGCGGACAAGGGGGGGAGTGTGGTAGTTTGGAGTAAAGTTGCATATACTAATGAAGCCTTACGACAGTTAAGTTGTAGTGAGGATTATAGAACCCTTCCAGGGGACCCGACAACAATTTTTTGCAAGGAATCTGAGGTCACCTTTAGATGATGGCCTAGAAAATGGGCATATTGATTATGACACATATGAATACCTTCTAGTCAAAGAGCCTATCATTCCTATTTTTCACATGCTCCCCAAAGTACACAAGTCAACCATTGAAGTGAAGGGGCGCCCGATAGTATCTGGGATAGGGTCATTATGTGAGCATTGCTCCGAGTGGCTGGATAGTCTCTTACAACCACTTGTTCACAAACTCAGTAGCTATCTTAGAGATACCAAACACCTACTCCAGATTTTAGAAAGTACTATTTGGGAGCCTCAATTTTATTGGTTGACAGTGGACGTTGTATCTTTGTATTCCTCTATACCCCATGAGATGGGGTTGAGAGCTATTAAGTTCTTCCTAGAGAGAGACACAATATATACAACAGCATTCATAAATTACATACTTGAGGTAACCAATTTCCTTTTGAACAATAATTATTTCAAATTTGATGGCAACTATTAACTCCAGCTAAAAGGTACCGCCATGGGGCTAAGTTTGCCCCTTCACTGGCCAACCTTACGATGGGCTGGTGGGAATTGTCAAACATAACACCTTTTCTAATAACATCAAAACCTATTACAGGTTCATAGACAATTTGATCTTCATTTGTGAAGGAGAAAAACTAGAGGCACAAGCTTTTGTAGATAATTTGAATCAGAACATCTGGGGCCTTAAGTTTACAAGTGAATTTAATTAAACGACAGTCTGTTACCTCGATTTAAAACTAAGTGTCAACATTGCAACAGGTAGGGTTGATACCTCCAATTATCGTAAACCGATTGCAGGGAATACCCTATTGCAACCATCCACCGAGTGTACAGAAATCAATAACTAAGGGCCAATATGTTAGGATAAAAAGAAACTGTTCTAATACAAAGGAGTACAATACATATAGTCAAGCACTTACTAGTAGACTCTATGAAAGAGGCTATAATAAGCAAACAGCTAAAAAGATGAAAAGACAAGTGGATGAGTTGGAGAGGAAGTCTTTACCTAAAGACACCTTCAGAGAAGAGAAAGCTGAGTCTCTCGATGAAACGAGTAAGGTGACTTTTGTGACACAATACTCGTCTGACTATCAGGAAGTTTGCAGGGTTATTAAAAAACATCTCCCATTACTGGCAGCAGATGAAGGCCTGACGAAAGTAATGGAATAAGGTTGCAGGTTCTCTTACAGAAAGGGGGTCAAACTAGGGAACATCTTGTCACCTAGTGATTTGCCGCAAAATAGAACAGGTAGTACGTCGTTGACCTCCAGGGGAATGTTTAGATGTGGCTATGGTCCATGTATCCCCTGTAGTTTCATCCAAAGAGGTGACAAGTTTAGATCACTAACAAACAACAAAGAACATCAAATAAAGCGTTGTGTGAATTGTAGGTCAAAATTCGTAATATACATGGCATGGTGTACATGCACAGGCAAACAATATATTGGCTGCACCTCAAGAGAAGCTAAGGAGCGGATACGACAACACTTGTCGGATATAAAAAGGTCTGAGGCTGGCAAAGCACTTCATCAGTAAACATAATTGTTTGAATTTGACATTCAAATGGACGATTCTGGAACGCATCATGAAACCCAAAAGAGGGGAGATTTAAATAAATTGTTACTAAAAAGGGAGGCTTTTTGGATCTTTACCCTGGACACCAGGGTTTCAAAGGGTTACAATTCAATTTACGATATCATTAATTTTTGGGAATAATTGGACTAACTATAAAAATTAAAATAGTCTATTTCCATATTTCTATATTCACATGATAGCAGAAAGAGATGACAAGTGTATCACAAATTTGCTAATTACCATTAAGATGCAAGGGCAATTAAAAGTGCTTAATTCCAAATAGTTTCCTAATTGCATATATAGTAACCCATTTTTGTCAAGTCTAGTGGAATCTTTAGAATTTAAGCAATATACTTTTGTATATTTGAGCATTAGGATATGGGGAGGAGTATATGAAAATTGATACTCCATGGAGTGTTTATCCACTTTCAGGAATTACCACCCCATACCTTAGCGTTTCTCATTATCAGTATTTATTTATTACAATATTCCAAGTGGGTATACAGAACCTAAAAATGCTACCTTTAACAGTTGGTAGCTGAATTCAGAAGCCCATCAGCATGTAGACACATGTAGGAAAGGAATGTAATAAAATAGAATAATTTATACATAAAAAGGTATTAGTCAAGTCAAGGATATAGAGTTATTGGTATTTCAACTTCAACCATTTCCTTTTAGTTTCACAGTGGAGAGTGTGACAAATAGCAATATGTATATTATTGTTTATTTACACTGGGAGTAACACTTATCTTACCTATGTGATAGTCACCTAATAGTTTAATTTTATATATTTAGGCAAAAGGTGAAGACAAGACATCCAAGGGTTAAAAACATAATTTATGTAAGAACTTACTTGATAAATTCATTTCTTTCATATTGGCAAGAGTCCATGAGCTAGTGACGTATGGGACATACAATCCTACCAGGAGGGGCAAAGTATCCCAAACCTCAAAATGCCTATAAATACACCCCCTCACCACACCCATAATTCAGTTTAACAAATAGCCAAGCAGTGGGGTGATAAAGAAAGGAGTAAAAAGCATCAACAAAAGAAATTTGGAAATAATTGTGCTTTATACAAAAAAATCATAACCACCATAAAAAAAGGGTGGGCCTCATGGACTCTTGCCAATATGAAAGAAATGAATTCATCAGGTAAGTTCTTACATAAATTATGTTTTCTTTCATGTAATTGGCAAGAGTCCATGAGTTAGTGATGTATGGGATAGCAATACCCAAGATGTGGAAATCCACGCAAGAGTCACTAGAGAGGGAGGGATAAAAATAAAGACAGCCATTTTCCGCTGAAAAAATTAATCCACAACCCAAAAAAATAAGTTTATTTTTATAAATGAAAGAAAAAAACTTAAATCAAAAGCAGAAGAATCAAACTGAAACAGCTGCCTGAAGAACTTTTCTACCAAAACTGTTTCTGAAGAAGCAAATACATCAAAACGGTAGAATTTAGTAAATGTATGGAAAGAGGACCAAGTTGCCGCTTTGCAAATCTGATCAACTGAAGCTTCATTCTTAAAACCCACGAAGTGGAGACTGATCTAGTAGAATGAGCTGTAATTCTTAGAGGCAGGGCCTGACCCGACTCCAAATAAGCTTGATGAATCAAAAGTTTCAACCAAGAAGCCAAGGAAATAGCAGAAGCCTTCTGACCTTTCCTAGGACCAGAAAATAAAACAAATAGACTGGAAGTCTTCCTGAAATCTTTAGTAGCTTCCACATAATATTTCAAAGCTCTTACCACATCCAAAGAATGTAAGGATCTTTCCAAAGAATTCTTAGGATTAGGACACAAGGAAGGGACAACAATTTCTCTATTAATGTTGTTAGAATTCACAACTTTAGGTAAAAATTTAAAAGAAGTCCGCAAAACTGCCTTATCCTGAT
Source organism: Bombina bombina (assembly GCF_027579735.1). Taxonomy (NCBI): domain Eukaryota; kingdom Metazoa; phylum Chordata; class Amphibia; order Anura; family Bombinatoridae; genus Bombina; species Bombina bombina. The sequence continues at coordinate 380,042,853 of NC_069505.1, forward strand.
GAAAAATCAGAAAAGGAGACTCACAAGAAAGAGCAGATAGCTCAGAAACTCTTCTAGCAGAAGAGATGGCCAAAAGGAACAACACTTTCCAAGAAAGTAGTTTAATGTCCAAAGAATGCATAGGCTCAAATGGAGGAGCCTGTAAAGCCTTCAGAACCAAATTAAGACTCCAAGGAGGAGAAATTGATTTAATGACAGGCTTAATACGAACTAAAGCCTGTACAAAACAGTGAATATCAGGAAGTATAGCAATCTTTCTGTAAAATAAAACAGAAAGAGCAGAGATTTGTCCTTTCAAGGAACTTGCAGACAAACCCTTATCCAAACCATCCTGAGGAAACTGTAAAATTCTAGGAATTCTAAAAGAATGCCAAAAGAATTTATGAGAAGAATACCATGAAATGTAAGTCTTCCAAACTCTATAATAAATCTTTCTAGAGACATATTTACTAGCTTGTAATATAGTATTAATCACTGAGTCAGAGAAACCTCTATGACTTAGAACTAAGCGTTCAATTTCCATACCTTCAAATTTAATGATTTGAGATCCTGATGGAAAAACGGACCTTGAGACAGTAGGTCTCGCCTTAACGGAAGTGGCCAAGGCGGGCGGGCAACTCGACATCCGAACCAGATCCGCATACCAAAACCTGTGTGGTCATACTTTGTTCCATGATGATTTTGGAGATCACTCATGGAAGGAGAACTAGAGGCGGGAAAATGTAAGCAGGATGATAACACCAAGGAAGTGTCAGCGCATCCACTGCTTCCGCCTGAACATCCCTGGACCTGGACAGGTATCTGGGAAGTTTCTTGTTTAGATGAGAAGCCATGAGATCTATCTCTGGAAGACCCCACATCTGAACAATCTGAGAAAACACATCTGGATGGAGAGACCACTCCCCTGGATGTAAAGTCTGGCGGCTGAGATAATCCGCCTCCCAATTGTCTACACCTGGGATATGCACCGCAGAGATTAGACAGGAGCTGGATTCCGCCCAAGCAAGTATCCAAGACACTTCTTTCATAGCTTGGGGACTGTGAGTCCCACCCTGATGATTGACATATGCCACTGTTGTGATATTGTCTGTCTGAAAACAAATGAGCGGTTCTCTCTTAACAGAGGCCAAAACTGAAGAGCTCTAAAAATTGCACAGAGTTCTAATATATTTATTGGTAATCTCGCCTCTTGAGATTTCCAAACCCCTTGTGCTGTCAGAGATCCCCAAACAGCTCCCCAACCTGAAAGACTCGCATCTGTTGTGATCACAGTCCAGGTTGGCCGAACAAAAGAAGCCCCTTGAACTAAACGATGGTGATCTATCCAACCACGTCAGAGAGTGTCGTACATTGGGATTTAAGGATATTAACTGTGATATCTTTGTATAATCCCTGCAACATTGGTTCAGCATACAAAGCTGTAGAGGTCTCATGTGAAAACGAGCAAAGTGGATCGCGTCCGATGCTGCAGTCATGAGACCTAAAACTTCCATGCACATAGCCACTGAAGGGAATGACTGAGACTGAAGGTGCCGGCAGGCTGCAACCAATTTTAAACGTCTCTTGTCTGTTAGAGACAGAGTCATGGACACTGAATCTATCTGGAAGCCTAAAAAGGTGACCCTTGTCTGAGGAATCAAGAAACTTTTTGGTAAATTGATCCTCCAACCATGTTTCCGAAGAAACAACACTAGTTGATTTGTGTGAGATTCTGCAGAACGTAAAGACTGAGCTAGTACCAAGATATCGTCCAAATAAGGAAACACCGCAATACCCTGTTCTCTGATTACAGAGAGTAGGGCACCTAGAACCTTTGAAAATATTCTTGGAGCTGTTGCTAGGCCAAATGGAAGAGCAACAAATTGGTAATGCTTGTCCAGAAAAGAGAATCTCAGAAACTGATAATGTTCTGGATGAATCGGAATATGAAGGTATGCATCCTGCAAGTCTATTGTGGACATATAATGTCCTTGCTGAACAAAAGGCAGAATAGTCCTTATAGTCACCATCTTGAAAGTTGGTACTCTTACATAACGATTCAAAATTTTCAGATCCAGAACTGGTCTGAATAAATTTTCCTTTTTTGGGACAATGAATAGATTTGAATAAAACCCCAAACCTTGTTCCTGAAAAGGAACTGGCATGATTACCCCTGAAGATTCCAGGTCTGAAACACACTTCAGGAAAGCCTGAGCTTTTACTGGATTTGCTGGGATACGTGAGAGAAAAAATCTTCTCATAGGAGGTCTTACTCTGAATCCTATTCGATACCCTTGAGAGACAATGCTTTGAATCCATTGATTTTGGACAGAATTTATCCAAATATCCTTGAAAAACCTTAATCTGCCCCCTACCAGCTGAGCTGGAATGAGGGCCGCACCTTCATGCGGACTTAGGGGCTGACTTTGGTTTCCAAAATGGCTTGGATTTATTCCAATTTGAGGAAGGCTTCCAATTGGAAACGGATTCCTTGGGGGGAGGATTAAGTTTTGTTCCTTATTGTGACGAAAGGAACTAAAACGGTTAGAAGCCTTAGATTTACCCTTAGGTTTTTTATCGTGAGGCAGAAAAACTCCCTTTCCCCCAGTGACAGTTGAAATAATAGAATCCAACTGAGAACCAAATAAATTATTACCTTGGAAAGAAAGAGATAGTAATCTAGATTTAGATGTCATATCAGCATTCCAAGATTTAAGCCACCAAGCCCTTCTAGCCAAAATAGCTAAAGACATGGATCTAACATCAATTTTGATAATATTAAAAATGGCATCACAAATAAAATGATTAGCATGTTGCAGTAAGCGAATAATGCTAGATATGTCAGAATCCAATTCTTGTTGCGCTAAATTCTCCAACCAGAAAGTTAATGCAGCCGCAACATCAGCCAAAGAAATTGCAGGTCTGAGAAGATGACCTGAATATAAATAGGCCTTCCTTAGCTAAGAGTCAAGCTTCCTATCTAAAGGATCCTTAAAGGAAGTACTATCTTCCATAGGAATTGTGGTACGTTTAGCAAGAGTAGAAATAGCCCCATCAACTTTGGGGATTTTTCCCCAAAACTCTATAGATTTTGCTGGTAAAGGATACAATTTTTTAAACCTTGAAGAAGGAATAAAAGAAGTACCTGGCTTATTCCATTCCTTAGAAATCATATCAGAAATATCCTCAGGAATGGGAAAAACCCCTGGAGAAACCACAGGAGGTTTAAAAACAGCATTTAAACGTTTATTAGACTGAACGTCAAGAGGACTGGTTACCTCAATATCCAAAGTAATTAACACTTCTTTTAATAAAGAACGCATATACTCTATTTTAAATAAATAAGTAGATTTGTCAGTGTCAATGTCTGAGGAAGGATCTTCTGTATCAAATAGATCCTCATCAGAAGAGGATAAATTATTATGTTGTTGGTCATTTGAAATTTCATCAACTAAATGAGAAGTTTTAAAAGACCTTTTACGTTTATTAGAAGGTGAAAATGCAGACAAAGCCTTCAGGATAGAATCAGCAACAAATTCTTTAAAATTCACAGGTATATCATGCACATTAGAAGTTGAAGGAACTGCAACTGGCAATGTACTATTACTGATGGATACACTATCTGCATGTAAAAGTTTATCATGACAACTACTACAAATGACATTCAGCGAAATAATTTCTTCAATTTTACAACAAATGCACTTAGCTTTGGTAGAACCGATGTCAGGCAGCAATGTTCCAGCAGAAACTTCTGAGGCAGGATCAGATTGAGACATCTTGCAAAATGTAAAAGAAAAAACAACATATAAAGCAAAATGATCAATTTCCTTATATGACAGTTTCAGGAATGGGGAAAAAATGCAAATAGCATAGCCTTCTGATAGAGAAAAAGGCAAGAGGCAAACATCAATGGGGTATTGAAATAATGAAAAAGTTTGGCGCCAAGTATGACGCATAATGTTACTAAAAACTTTTTTGGCGCCAATAATAGCCGGAAATGACACTCTCGCTTCACTAATGACGCAACCGTGTGTAAGGTCTCGGCGTCAACTATGACGCTGGAAATGACGAAGTTGCGTCAGACGTATTTTTCGTGCCAAAAAATTCTTGCGCCAAGAATGACGCAATTAAGTTTAGCATTTGACGCACCCGCAGGCCTAATACCGGCCGCAATTTGCAAGAAGTAGTCAATTTAAAAAAAGACTAAACTCCAGGTAAGAAATAAATTTCTTAAAAAAATGTTTATATTCCCCAAATATGAAACTGACAGTCTGCAGAAGGAAATACATGAACCTGACTCATGGCGAATATAAGTACAATACATACCGTATATTTAGAACTTTATATAAATGCATAAATTGCATTTATGGGTGTGGTGAGGGGGTGTATTTATAGGCATTTTGAGGTTTGGGAAACTTTGCCCCTCCTGGTAGGATTGTATATCCCATACGTCACTAGCTCATGGACTCTTGCCAATTACATGAAAGAAATATAAGGATTCTCAGATAGTTTTTGCACGTGTTTAGTGATTATCTATCCAATGAGTATGTAGCACAGGGTATTTATTTTTTAACAAAGGTGTTTTAAAGTATCTATGATTAAGGCTACGGCCGAAATATGTAAGATTTTGACCGTGTGCTATGTTTGTGAGCTGCTGTTTTAGCAGCCATGTCGTTTTAATTTGTCAAATAAATTTGGACTTTTTAATGGAAGTTTTGTGCTGGCTGAATTTATCATTTGTTGCATATATATATGCATATATATATATATATATATATATATATATATACACACATATATATATATATACATATATATATATATATACTGTATGTATACATATATATATTTATATATATATTTACACATACACACATATATATATATACACACATATATATATATATATACACACACACACATATATATATATATACATATATACATATCAAAATAACAAGAGTATTGCATTGAGCAATGATACTTTTTTTATTGGACTAACTATGTATAGTTAGTCCAATAAAAAAAGTATCATTGCTCAATGCAATACTCTTGTTATTTTGATATCTAAATCTCTGGACTAACACGGCTACTCCAATCAACGTGTCATATATATATATATATATATATATATATATATATATATATACACACACATACACACACATATATATATATATACATACATATATATACATATAAATACAGATATGTAACGGAAAAAATAAAGCGCAAAAGAAGAAAGATTCAAGTGCAGTTGTTAAATACTAGAGATAGTGCAATAGATAAATATCTACTCACCAGAAGTAAAAAATAAAAATGCCTTCATTTGTATTACATTGATGATAAAAACAACTCTGTGTCCATATGCAAACACCCGGTAAGCAAACAGCTGATGGCTGGAAGATCTTGAGAAACAGGATGCAACCTGCGGTGGGGTTTCCGGATTACCCGCCCTCAGCTTAGTCAACTCCGCTTCTGGGTGCTCTGGACTGATCTGTAGGAACCCCAACGCGTTTCCCCCGGTACTCGCCGGGCTTTATCAAGGGGATGTGATCCAAGTGAAACTGATGTTGGGTAGTTGAATGCTACGTAACTTTATACCTATATGTATTAGAGTCCGCCCCTTCAGGGGCCCGGTTTTGAAACGTCTCATAATTGGTTAATATTGACAACATAAAATGATACAATCATAAACAGTTATCATAAATTAATACTTTTTTTCAAAAACTGTGTTTAAAATTGGTGCATAAAACATTTACATAGGGGAAAGAGAGTACAAACTAGAAAACTAAAAAACTAAAAAACATACTTCATCTGTATTGACTCTTATGTGATGGTATATTTAAAAAGTGATGCCGGAGGATTGTTAGTACTATAAATGCCTATTTGCATTATTTTGAATTGGTTAAAAAAATGTGATGGTATCTTAAAAAAGCCACATCACTGATACTTATACATGTTTATGCGGCTTCGCCTATGTCCCCGCCTCCTGAAAGGCTCGACATCGGAACTTACCACCGCATTGGTGCATCACAAAAATTCTGTTAGAAACACATGACTTATGGCTCTATATTCCCAGTGATGACTCTATATTGCACAATTGTTTGCTTACTACTTTGTATTGTTTAAGACCCTGCTCTATATGATAGGGGACGGCTTCGCTGTTTTTTAAACATGTTACACCTTCTCAAATGCTTGCTGCACGGACTCTTAATTAAATCAGTATTTTGCTTACAATGTTGTGTGTCCGAAGAGCCCAAATTACAGTAGTTATTTTAAAAAAACATACCATTTGTATAGTTCTATGATAATGTAACTGGAGTTAAAAAAATATATAAAAACAAAAAAATTTTTTAAAGTATAAAGAAGCAAATTGATATATAAATAAAAATAAACACGGAGGTGAGTTCATAAATATACTTGCAAGGGGCTGATGTATACATTTTCTGTGGAAAGACCCCTAACAAATATTAATTTTAAAAAATATTAATTATTTGATCTACAGATCCCACATTTTTTCATTGGCCGTGTATTGACTAAATTTTAAAATATGACAAATTTATACATTTATAAATACCTAAACCATAAATTAAAACTAATTTTATACTTTTTTCCACCATATTGTGAGCACTATTTACCTCATAAACCACGTCCTGAAAGCATCTTGAAAAATTCATAGTGTCAATTACATATAAGCAGCCACATCAATATCAATGTTGAGACCCAATGGATGTAAAGTCTTCAATTTATATATCCAAAAAGTCTCAAGTTTTCTCAATTCTAATAGTCTGTTATGTTTGGTTGGTGGGATCCACCCAATTACTTGTATATTTAAAGAAGCAGGGTGACTACTGTGGTGATCAAAAAAATGTTTTTCCACATTGTGTTTTAATAATTTTTCTTTTATATTATATACATGTTCGTAAGCTCTGCGTCTTATTTGGCGTTTGGTGCGGCCTACATACATTAGGCCACACCCACACTGTAACAGACTACGTATGTCGATTCTCAGTTACTTTTAAACTCGATTTCATGCTTATCTCTTCCACTTGAATTACTAAAACGTTTTGATCTATTTATGTGAGGACACATAGTGCATCTAGATTTTGAACAACGCATTGTTCCCTTCCAGGTGCTGAGCAAGGTTTTTTTGGGTTCATTTTATTTTCTGTTTTACACCGTAGCTTACTTGGGGCTAAAAAGTTCTTAAGTATATATAGTAAGTATATATATATATATATATATATATATATATATATATATATATACACACACACACACACATATATATATATATATACACACACACACATATATATATGTGTGTGTATGTTTGTATATACATATATATGTATATAGACATATGTATATCGATATATAATATATATAGTCCTCAATATGATATAATATAGGTACTTGGAGAAGGAGGGCACTCACAGGATTTAAAATCTTCAAATGTTAAATACGTAAAAAGTACATAGATAATGGTTGTTTCTCTTGCAAGGTGTATCCAGTCCACGGATTCATCCTTTACTTGGGGGATATTCTCATTCCCTACAGGAAGTAGCAAAGAGAGCACACAGCAAAGCTGTCCATATAGCTCCACCCCCCATTCATTCTCTTTGCTGGCTCTAAGAACTAGGGTCTCTCTCGGGAGTGTAAAGTGAATGTGGCATTAGAGATTGTATTGGCCTTTCTGAGGTCTCACGGGTGGAAGGTGAACATCAAAAAGAGTTCTCTCTCCCCCCTCACAAGAGTTCCATTCCTAGGAACCCTGATAGACTCTGTAGAAATGAAAATATTTCTGACGGAGGTCAGAAAGCTAAAACTCTTAACTACTTGCCGAGCTTTTTATTACATTCCTCGGCCATCTGTGGCTCAGTGCATGGAGACAATCGGACTAATGGTTGCGGCAATGGACATAGTCCCTTTTGCTCGGATACACCTCAGACCACTGCAACTATGCATGCTCAAACAGTGGAATGGGGATTATGCAGATTTGTCTCCTCAAATTCAGTTGGACCAGGAGACCAGAGATTCTCTTCTCTGGTGGTTGTCTCAGGATCACCTGTCTCAAGGAATATGTTTCCGCAGGCCAGAGTGGATCATCGTAACGACCGACGCCAGTCTGTTAGGCTGGGGTGCGGTCTGGGACTCCCTGAAAGCTCAGGGCTTATGGTCTCGGGAAGAAACTCTTCTCCCGATAAACATTCTGGAACTGAGGGCGATATTCAACGCTCTTCAGGCATGGCCTCAACTAGCGGCAGCCAAATTCATCAGATTTCAGTCGGACAACATCACGACTGTAGCTTACGTCAATCATCAGGGGGGAACAGAGTTCCCTAGCGATGACGGAAGTAACCAAAATAATTAGGTGGGCGGAGGATCACTCCTGCCATCTCCCAGCCATTCACATCCCAGGAGTAGACAACTGGGAGGCGGATTTTCTAAGTTGTCAGACTTTTCACCCGGGGGAGTGGGAACTCCACCCGGAGGTATTTGCCCAGCTGACTCAGCTATGGGGCATCCCAGAGTTGGATCTGATGGCGTCCCGTCAGAACACCAAACTTCCTCTCTACGGGTCCAGGTCCCGGGATCCCAAGGCGGTATTGATAGATGCTCTAGCAGCGCCTTGGTCCTTCAATCTGGCTTATGTTTTTCCACCGTTTCCTCTCCTCCCACGTCTGGTTGCCAGAATCAAGCAGGAGAAGGCTTCGGTGATTCTGATAGCGCCTGCGTGGCCACGCAGGACTTGGTATGCAGACCTAGTGGACATGTCATCTGTCCCACCATGGTCACTGCCAATGAGGCAGGATCTTCTAATACAGGGTCCGTTCAAGCATCCAAATTTAGTTTCTCTACGTCTGACTGCTTGGAGATTGAAAGCTTAAATCTATCAAAGCGTGGGTTCTCTGAGTCAGTTATACTCTGATTCAGGCTAGAAAGCCTGTCACCAGGAAAATCTACCATAAGATATGGCGGAAATATCTTTGTTGGTGTGAATCCAAGGGTTACTCATGGAGTAAGATTAGGATTCCCAGGATATTGTCCTTTCTCCAAGAAGGACTGGAGAAAGGATTGTCAGCTAGTTCCTTAAAAGGACAAATATCTGCTTTGTCTATCCTGTTACACAAGCGTCTGGCAGAGGTACCAGACGTTCAAGCGTTTGCTCAGGCTTTAGTCAGGATCAAGCCTGTCTATAAACCTGTGGCTCCGCCATGGAGTTTGAATCTAGTTCTTTCAGTTCTTCAAGGGGTTCCGTTTGAACCTTTACATTCCATAGACATTAAGTTGTTATCTTGGAAAGTTTTGTTTTTGATAGCTATCTCTTCTGCTCGAAGAGTTTCAGAATTATCTGCCTTACAGTGTGATTCACCTTACCTGGTGTTCCACGCAGATAAGGTAGTTTTGCGTACCAAGCCTGGTTTTCTTCCTAAAGTTGTTTCTAACAAGAATATTAACCAGGAAATAGTTGTTCCTTCTCTGTGTCCTAATCCCTCTCCGAAGAAGGAACGTCTATTACACAATCTTGATGTAGTTCGTACTTTAAAGTTCTATTTACAAGCAACTAAGGATTTCAGACAAACATCTTCCTTGTTTGTTATCTATTCTGGTAAGAGAAGAGGTCAGAAAGCAACTGCTACCTCTCTTTCCTTTTGGCTGAAAAGCATCATCCGTTTGGCCTATGAGACTACTGGCCAGCAGCCTCCTGAAAGAATTACTGCTCATACTACCAGAGCAGTGGCTTCCACATGGGCTTTCAAAAATGAGGCTTCTGTTGAACAGATTTGTAAGGCAGCGACTTGGTCTTCACTGCATACTTTTGCCAAATTTTACAAATTCGATACTTTTGCTTCTTCGGAGGCTATTTTTGGGAGAAAGGTTTTGCAAGCAGTGGTGCCTTCCGTTTAAGGTACCTGTCTTGTCCCCTCCCTTCAAAAGTGTCCTAAAGCTTTGATATTGGTATCCCACAAGTAAAGGATGAATCCGTGGACTGGATACACCTTGCAAGAGAAAACAGAATTTATGCTTACCTGATAAATTACTTTCTCTTGTGGTGTATCCAGTCCACGGCCCGCCCTGGCATTTAAGTCAGGTAAAAATTTTTTTGTTTAAACTACAGTCACCACTGCACCCTATGGTTTCTCCTTTTTCTTCCTAACCTTTGGTCGAATGACTGGGGGGTGCGCTCTCTTTGCTACTTCCTGTAGGGAATGAGAATATACCACAAGTAAAGGATGAATCCGTGGACTGGATACACCGCAAGAGAAAGTAATTTATCAGGTAAGCATAAATTCTGTTTTTTTTCTCCGTTGGGATTACGGCAGGATAGCCATAATAAGATATATGATGTGTCTTGAAGAAGGCTCAAGGATAGAACCGAAGCAGATAAAGCTGATTCAGCTAAGACTAAGTTTGACCAGGCTTTTTTAGTAACGGCTCCCCCGCAAACACAGGGGATATAATGCCAGCCATAAAACAAACCACAGGAGGAGAAAACAGAATCAAACAAGTGCAAATTAACAGATATCAACTGAGAGCCAAAAAGAACTCAGAGCAGACAGTACATCAATAGTTATTAATCTTTCGGGCACCCCATTGACAACAACACAAGAGAGAGTGCTTAATTATGGTTTAAACTTTGTACCAAAAAACAAATTCAATATATTCAATACAATTGTTGATGTCAATAGGATGGTCCGAAATTTAACCTTAAAAAAACATATTTTTCAATGCACAAGAAGATACAACAGTGAGAGAGGAAAGGGAGATAGCTGAGGATTCTATCCTAGAAACTCATCTTGATTTTCAAGATTCATGCGCTAGAGAGACACTGATGAGCCTACTAGGTGAGCAAACAAATACTGAGGAAAAATATTCCCATACAGGTTTTAAGGTAAAATCAACTTTCTATCCGATACAATCAAGGGGTACTATCTTAGAACAATTCCAGGAGAGAATAGTTGAAGATTTGGAGAAACTAAATAGAGACAATAGTTCACAGTATAACAATAACTTAACTAAAAAAGAAAGAAAGGCCCTAAAAGAATTAGCTGAGAATGCCAATATAGTCATTAAAAAATCGGATAAAGGGGGGAGTATAGTTGTATTAAATAAAACAGATTACGATAATGAAATAATGAGACAACTCATGGATACTAACAACTATATGGTCCTAAAGGGAGACCCCAAATTAAATTACATGCATCAATTAAACCACTTATTTGATGAAGGCCTAGAAAATGGCTTTTTAAATAAAGCAACATATGACTATATAATTAATAAGCAACCAAAGACCCCAATATTTCACATCTTCCCGAAGGTGCATAAAAGCACAGAGAATGTAAAGGGGCGCCCCATAGTATCAGGGTTGGGATCCCTATTGGAACCTGTATCAGAATGGGTTGATTCCATTCTTCAACCCCTAGTACTTAACTTGACTAGTTACATCAGAGACTCCACCCATGTGATACAAAAACTAAAGGATGTGACTTGGACCACTAAAAGTAGATGGCTAACGCTGGACGTTGTATCACTTTATAGTAACATACCGCATACACTGGGCTTAGAAGCTGTGAAATATTTCTTGAGTACACGTAGTAATTTAGAGATGGCATTTCAGGAATATGTGATAAAAATAATAGAATATCTTTTGACACACAATTACTTTTGTTATGGAGGGGTGTTCTACCTGCAGAGATGTGGCACAGCTATGGGGGCAAAATTTACCCCCACGTACGCCAACCTATTTATGGGTTGGTGGGAGCTGTGGCACATCTTTGCAGGTGGAAACCCCTTCAAGGAACACATTAAACTATATAACAGATTTATAGATGATCTCATCTTTATATGGGAAGGAGACGATATCACATTGGAAAACTTTCTAATATACATTGAATCTAACAGAATGGGAATCAAATTTACACATGAAGTACAGAACAGTGAGATTAGCTATTTGGACCTCACATTACGAGGCAACACACTCAGCAAAAAATTGAAACAACTATATACAAGAAACCAATATCCAAGAATGCATTGTTACATGCAAAGAGTAATCACCCCAAAGAAACATTTAGAGCCATAGCAAAGGGCCAACATATTAGAGTAAAACGTAATTGTTCAAATGAAATAGATTATCTAAAAGAGGCTATGACACTAGATAAACAACTGAAAGATAGGGGTTACAATAAGCAAAGTATTAAAAATGCCCGCATGGCAGTGTCCACAAAAGAACAGGTAGATTTGATAAAAACTAAACCAAAGAGAAAGCCTTATTATGGAGAAAGAGGAAAAAAATAGAATTAAATTTGTCACACAATATTCGCCACAATATAATCAAATTAGCAATATAATAAAAAAACATTTACCAATACTGAAGGCGGATAATAGCCTAGCTAAAATAATAGACAAAAATTGCCTGTTTTCATATAGGAGAGGAAGAACGATAGGGAACATGGTCTCCCCAACAAATATCAAAACTACAAAACAGACAACATGGCTACAGACTAAAGGACTCTATAAGTGTGGGTATAGTGACTGCAAAGCATGCAAACACGCAAATACAGGAAATACGTTTAATTCAACTAAGACTGGAGAAGTTTTTCAGATAAATAGATATTTAAATTGCAGAGACAAGGGGGTAGTGTATCTCATTGAGTGCAACATTTGCAAACTTCAATATATAGGCAAAACAGTAAGGGAAATAAGAAACCGTATAAGAGAACATCTATCCAGCATTACGGTAGATACTGAAAAAAGCAGACAGAGAGAGGACAAACTCCTACCTATAACAAAGCACTTCATAGAGGAACATGACAGGAACACAAAATCACTAAAATGGACAGTAGTGGAAAAAATAACCCTAGACTCAAGGGTGATCTAGACAGTATACTGAGCAAAAAAGAAGTATACTGGATGTTCCGTTTAAAAACTAATATCCCCCATGGTTTCAACTCTAGGTTTGAACTTATAAATTTTTGGGAGTAAAATACACTGATTAAATAACCATAAGTGTATAGTTAATATTTATATATATAAGTAATGAGTTTTATATAAGTTCACAAAATCTAGTTTATAGTATCCAGACTATAGCCCAAATAAAGTGTCTTAACCTGTAACAAAATTGACATTGTTATGAATACATAGGATTACAACGAACTATTACATAGCTAACTTCATACAATATATAAGTAAGAAAATGAAATAGCTTTACATAAGCACAAATAAGTATAAGACAGATTGTTTTCCTAAACATAGCATATGACCCCCAAAAGCCTATTGTGAATCATATACACATCAAAACATTTACCCTGAACTTAACGAATAACACAGAATGGATGAGAGTGACAATCAGGGGTTAACAAGTAAAAACTAAATTGGGCAAGTGTTTTTAATTGACCTAATTAAATATGTATATAAAGTTGTGCAGTGACTGCACCAGATCAGAGGTCTATGAGTACGGCTCAGCAGAGCTGAAACGCGTGAGACCTGATCTGATGCCCTTTCTAGGATTTTTACAAGTTGTGTAAATGATTTTAAGTATTCTTTAATAAATATATTCTTTTACTACATCCACGACTGGAGAACTCTTTACCTACACTATATATATGTGTGTGTGTGTATATATATATATATATATATATATATATATATATATACACACACACACACATATATACATATGTCTATATACATATATATATATATATATATATATATATACATACATACATACACACACACATATATATATATATATATATATATATACACACACACACACACACACCTCCCTATCTCTCTATCTCTCTCTCTCTCTCTCTATATATATACAGTATATATATACAGTATATAATATCAAATCTTAAAATGTTTAATACGTAAAAAGTACATAGATAATGGTTGTTTTTTTCTCCGTTTGGATTACGGCAGGATAGCCATAATAAGATATATGATGTGTCTTGAAGAAGGCTCAAGGATAGAACCGAAACGTAGACAACAATTATCTATGTACTTTTAAATCCTGTGAGTGCCCTCCTCCACTTACCTATATATATATATATATATATATATATATATATATATATATATATATATATATATAAATAAAGGAGAGAGTAGCCAAACGTCTAAAAATAAAAGTTCCAATTTTTAATGGTCAATTCTAAAAAGTTTTAACAGGATTCAATAGAAAAGTCTGACATGTTTCGGCCAATGGCCTTAATCTTAGACAGTGATTCTATGTAGAAAACCGCCAACATTTAAAAGCAGTACTTGGACCCTATTGGTTGCTTGAAAAATGGTAATCAATCAGTAACAATTGTGATTACACATATGAATACAGAGGATACAAACAGAAACAAATTGATAAATTAATTAATTCATCTTAGGTACAGTATAACTTATTTCTGGCACATAGACAATATAAGTTCAATTAGTTAGAATACCTGTATGCAAAGTTCTCTATACCTTTAGTACACAATTATTAATATAATTGAAATATATAACTTCATGAAATGAAGAAAGAGAAACCAAATTGAGTTAAATGCAAACGGCTGAATATACATAGAAAGATAATAACCAGAAACCAAAAAATGGGGGAAAAAACAAAAACAAAAGGCAGCATCGGCCATCCATAATTGGATATAAAGATTATATATATATATATACACATACATATATACATGTATATATATATGCATATATGTACAAACATGTGCTGTTCAATTAGAAAGCGTGGTCTCAAACAATGGAGTACTACAACGCTCCTGTGCACAAGTACATAAATGCATACAGTGACCCATTTATATTTCTTATTTCTTAATTCTGGTTATTGTATGTATATTATATATGTATGTGCATAAGAAGACCTAAGAATAAATGAATAAATAATTTATAATGTGTAATTAAGATGGCAAAAGTGTTGATAATGGAATACATAAGGATTATTCCCAAAAGTTTATAACATCATGTACAGAGTTATAACCTTTTGGAATGCGTGTTTCCAATGTAAAAATCCAAAAAGCCTCTTGTTTTAGCAGAGCCTTATTAGTATCGCCACCTCTGGAGGCTACTTTGACTTGCTCAATGATTTTCCATTTGAAAGTAGTATTACTACTATTGTGCCTTTGAATAAAGTGTTTAGCCATGTCTGAGCATGGATCTGACCGTTTTATATCTGACAAATGTTGCCTAATGCGTTCTCTAACCTCTCTTGTAGTACAACCCACATATTGCTTATTTGTGCATGTGCACCAAATCAGATATACTACATTTCTGGATCTGCAATTTACACATCCATTGACTTTATATGTTTTATTGGTGACAGCAGACGAAAAATCGTTTCCCTTGTGTATAAAGCTGCATGGAATGCAAGCACTATACCCACATTTATACATCCCCTTAGAATTCAACCAGGAGTTGGAACTGGATGGTTTTGTGGGCAGTACACTGGGCGAGATCTGATTACCTATAGTCACACCTCTCCTATAGGAAAATTTACACCCTTTTTCTAAAGTTGTTGTTAAGCCTTTGTCGGCTTGAAGCATAGGCATGTGTCTACGTATGATTTTGCAGATTTCTTTGTAGTCCGAGGAGTACTGTGTGACAAACGTCACTTGGTCAACAGGCTCCTTTTTTGTTTTTGATTTATCCGTAAGCAAAATGCTTCTGTCTATAGAGTCAACCTCTAATTTTGCCTTTGTGATGGTTGTCCTACTATAGCCTCTTTGTGAGAGTCTTTTAGTAAGATCTTTACTTTCAATGGCATAATCAGATTTCTCTGAACAGTTTCGTTTAACTCTGATAAATTGTCCTTTAGCAATTGCATAAGGAACTTTGGGTGGGTGGTTGCTCTTACCATGCAAGAGTGTGTTTCCAGATATTGGTTTTCTATATATCTGTGATTTGACTTTATTCGTATCAGGAGCAATACTGAGTTCAACATCTAGAAAATTGATTTTCATTTGATTAGTTTCAAAGGTAAATTGTAGATCCCAATCATTACCATTTAAGAATTCAACAAAATTCTTAACAGTGGTAGTGCTGCCCTTCCAAACCAAAAGTAGATCATCAATATAGCGATGATAACTCTTTATGCAATGAATATATGGATTAGCATCTCCATAAATCATATGGAGCTCAAACCATCCCATCACCAGATTGGCATATGAGGGCGCAAATTTCGCCCCCATCGCGGTACCTTGTAACTGTAAATAGAACAAATCTTCAAATTTGAAGTAATTGTGAGTTAAAAGATATTGCAGAATTTGTAAAATAAATGCTATAAATTCCTCGGTGTAATTAGACCTTTGTTCAAGGAAGAATTTTATAGCTAGCTTGCCCATGGTGTGTGGGATGGAAGAGTATAGTGCTACAACGTCAATGGTAAGCCAGGTGTAATTTTCATCCCATGTGAAATCATCAAAAATCTGAAGCACATGCTTGGTATCTTTAAGAAAACTGGGTAAGGAATAGACTATAGGCTGCAAAATGCTGTCTAGCCATTCAGACAGAGGCTCACAAAGTGAGCCTATGCCTGACACTATAGGTCTACCTTTAACGTTGATGATACTTTTATGAACTTTGGGCAGCACGTGGATGATAGGGGTAACTGGATTATCCACTACAAGAAACTCAAAAGTTTTTACATCAATATGGCCACTTTCTAGGCCATCATCAAGAAGAGATATTAATTCTTTCTTGAAACTCTGCACCGGATTACATGGTAAAACACGATAGTCATTTGGATTATTGATTTGTCTCATAATCTCACCTTTGTAGGACTTGACGTCCCACACCACTACACTTCCACCCTTGTCAGCATTTTTGATTACGAGGTCAGAGTTAGATTTTAATGAGGACAATGCTAGTTTCTCAGATTTTGTCAAGTTGTTTTTCCCTGTATAGGGTTTTTTAGATAATTCAATAAGGTAATTTTCGACTCTCTTTTGAAAAGAAACCAAAATGTCACCCCTCGATTGTATGGGGTAAAATGTCGATTTTGGTTTAAAGCCAATATGTGCATTTTGTGTCTTCTGTATCTTAGTCTCTGAAGAAAGACTCTGTTCATTAAGTGAAATTAAAGATTCAATGTCTCTAATTTCAGAGAAATCTAAATGCATTGAATTAGGCGCAGTATGGTCTTTGTAAAAATGAGAAATACTTGTGGGGACTTCACTTGCATTTTCATTGTCATTAGTTTGTTCATTTGTCAGTCGAAAATGTTTTTTCAGAGTTAGTGACCTTATAAACCTATTAATGTAAACAAGTGTCTGAAAAAGATTAAACCTATTAGAAGGTACAAATCCCAGTCCATAACTTAGGACTTTGAGCTGAATGCTACTTAACTGATAATCAGTAAGGTTGATCACATTGTGATCATAGTTGGCATCAATTATAATGTCACTATGTTGTGTATCTGGGAGGGCTAACAATCCATCTATTGTAGATGATATTTGTTTTGACCTCTCCCTCTCCTTAAGGAATAGCGGGCTTGTTGTCTCATGTTTTGACCCCCTCTTTGATGAGCTCCTCCCCCTCAGTTTTTGGGGTTCATTGGGGGTACCTGAAAAACCTGGTCTAGCAAATTAGTTTCACTCTGCTCTACTTGTGTATTACTATTTTCTAGTGCAACTCGATATTTATTCGCTGATGGTGTAATTTGTTCATTACTTTTCGCATTGAAAGATACTGATTTAGTGGTATTATCTTTAGAATTTTTCAAGATTGATTTAGGAGGTATTCCCTGTGATGTAGATGTTTCATTGTCTTGAGTGCATTGATCAGAATTGTTGGCCTCATCTGTATCAGTACCTGTCCCACTCCAAGTGTCTGTGTTTGTTGTTGTTTTATTATTTTTCCATCTGCGTCTGCGTTCCCTAGATCTATTTCTATGTTGTCTTTGCCAAATGTATACTCTGTCTTGACTGTAGTCAGATTGATCTCGTAAGAATTTTTCATGCTTGGATTGAATCAAGTCTTTTTTAAGTTGTGCTATGCTGTTAGTAAGAATGTTATCTAGTTCCTTATAGTTTTTCTCAAGTGTGTTGAGATCTAACTCTCTTTGTAAGGTTATAATTTGTTCCCTCACTGCTTTTAGTTGTATGTCTTTATACTCTATAATCAGAGTCATTAAATTAAAAGAGCAATCAGACAAAGAGTCATTCCATCTTTTGATAACCTCAGGATCATCTGATGAAAAAGTTGGGAACTTTTTTATTCGTAGACCTCTAGGTACCATCTGTAATCTTATATATGTATCTAGGGTCCATTTGTCCCATTTAAGTCTCAATTCCTTTTTCATCAGATTCTCCATTGTTTGAAAATTATCACTAAGTGTATTAGTGCTAAAAGTTTCATTAAAGATGTTTTCAAAATCTTGTTCTAGCTGATCTAGATCAGCTATGGTTGTCATTGAATAAAATTGCTGTCCCGCCTGTTGCATATTATCAGCATCCATTATAAGTAATAATTAAATAATAAAGCCAAAAAACAGAATGGGAACTCTATTCAAGAGATAGTATAATAAATATCAATACTAAAGTTAGAAACAATCTGTGTAGATAGACATACACCAAGTAGCCTTAAAAAAGGAGTATTGATATACAAAGAATTCCTAAGCCAGAAATATCAACATTTATAGCAATCTGCACAGGAATATATTCATACTTGCATACTCAAGTATGCAAGAAAAAGGCTGATCATTTTGTATAGAATTATGTTCTTATTAATTTGAATATCAATAGGATCAAAAGAAAATATGGAATAAGATAAAACAGTAATAGAACACCAAAAAGCTCCTAGGTGTACCTAGATATTATATCTTAAAAATATAAAGCCTATTGTTTATTTGTGCAAAGAAAGGGAGGAGGGAGAGCCTTTCTTAAATCTATTAATGATGGAAATAAACAAATAAACAAATCACCTTTTCATCAACTTATTTAAAGAGTTAATTTAGATAAGTGAAAAGAGCATAGGAGGACTAGACCATTATGTAATAAAGGGGTAGTCTTAATACTATGTAAAAATGAAACATGACCTTATATGTGTTAAACACACAGAAATGGTAAGGAGGTTAAATTGAGATTAACATGAAAATACCGGTGTACCTTTATTAGGTCTTATTTGGTAAATGTACTGTTATGTATAAATATAAGGTTAAACAGTGCCTTGTGTTAGATGTTCACAATGTTGTTGACTGGACTCTAAAGTCTGAAAAAAGCATCATTGAAATGAGTTTATATGCAAAAAGAAAATTAATAAATAAATCCTTCATAAGTATGGCATATTAAACATATATATAAATATAAATTAGTGTTTCAGTCATAGATAAATACTGTGGCAGTAAATAGTCACAATAGGAGATCACTGTACTAAATGCAATCAAACAATGACTAGAAGAATATATATGCAATTTAAGAGAGTGAGTAATATAGCAATCCAAAAGGAAAAAAACAAAAGGTGAAAACAAAAGCAAAAAACAACATATTAAATACGGTCAAGATAATTGGAAAGTAATGTAACCAAAATTTGAAAGTTCAGTTTGTAGTCCCTCTGATTAGACCAAGGACCCTTTTAAGCAAAAGCAGATATACGGAGAAAAGTTCCAAAAAAGAACAAGAGCATATGCTAAACAAAAAACCGTCCTGATAGAACAAGCTTCCCATATGCTTGTAATGGTTAGGAAAAACAAAAGAGAGTTCAGTACAAAGTTAGTTGTTAGCTGGATTCATTTGTTGGCAAACAAAATGTAAAATGTATGAGGCTGCCTGTGTTGCGCTGAAAACACTGTAACGAGGAGTAATCGATTGTGGAAGGAGGGGTTAATTCTTACTCTCTCCAAGTGCCCGCCTGTCGGTACCGCCACCGCTGCACCTCAGGAAGACCGGTCAAGCTTCTACCTCCACACCTTCTACGAACTCCGTTTCTGAGAACCAGGCTCAGACTTCAGTACACAGGCTCAGACTTCAGACACAGGACACGCCATTGGAGGAATGGATTGATCTACGTCACGGACGTGTTTGGCGTGTCCTGTGTCTGAAGTCTGAGCCTGTGTACTGAAGTCTGAGCCTGGTTCTCAGAAACGGAGTTCGTAGAAGGTGTGGAGGTAGAAGCTTGACCGGTCTTCCTGAGGTGCAGCGGTGGCGGTACCGACAGGCGGGTACTTGGTGAGAGTAAGAATTAACCCCTCCTTCCACAATCGATTACTCCTCGTTACAGTGTTTTCAGCGCAACACAGGCAGCCTCATACATTTTACATTTTGTTTGCCAACAAATGAATCCAGCTAACAACTAACTTTGTCCTGAACTCTCTTTTGTTTTTCCTATATATATATATATATATATATATATATATATATATATACTGTATACACATATATATAAGAGCTAGGAAAAGGAGGGCACTCTCAGGATTTATATACATCAAAGTTAGTTTATTGTTTATAACAACAACGTTAGAAAGTCATAAGGATAGGTCGACGTTTCGGCTTACATAGAAGCAGAATTCTGTTTTGCCGGTGGTGTTGTGTGCGGCTGCTAGTCGCCATTGTGAGTTGTTCATCTGTCTTGATGAAGGCTT